>NC_135827.1:21714719-22016006 GCF_964213995.1 Mustelus asterias | reverse complement strand
TCAGTGCACATTTTGTACACCAGTACAAAGTATAACGTGTTCATTCTACCAGATGAAGCTGATTTGAAAGCAAATCTTCGCTGTTGTAGTAAGTGGATGAGGGAAAATATAAAACTGAACGGATCCATTCCACATTTTTCTCACATGCTATAATTAACCGTGACACTTTTAGTTTGTATATGAAATACAGTTCAGTAACAGAAAGACAATTACGTTGACAGCGTTAAACACATTGGTAAAGATGCTCACTTCACATCTCTACGCTTATACATTTGAGTTCTGACAAGAGTTCAGCAGTTCGACATTCGGTGTACATGAGATGACTCTTAAGAAGCTTCTGTCAGCCTTTCATTTTCCTTATTAATTCTTCTCAAGTGAGAAAATTTAATAAGTCAATGATGCATCTTATAGCGTAAGAGCTATGAGAGATAGAATACCGAGAAGGTGGTTCATTGGGAAAGTAATGACTTCATTGACACGCTTACTATCCTCTCGTTAATGCCCTGGAACTTTTATTGTCTAAACAGAATCTTAGGTTACCCTCCTGCATAGGGTCCAATAGGTTAATGAGAGATTCTATCAAATGGGGATGGCAGTGTGATTTTGCATTCATCCTTGGGATGCGAGCATTTATCTTCCATCCCTAGTTACCCTTGAGAGGTTGGTGATGAGCCACCTTCTTAAACTGTTGCAGTCCATGTGTGGAGTATTTTTTGCTCTCGTTCTCGGGGGTGTTGGGGGGGGGGGGGGGGGGGGGGGTGGCGGGGTGGGGGGGGGGGGGGGGTGCCGGGGGTGGGGGGGGGGGGGGGGGGTGGCGGGGGGGGGCGGGGGGGGGCGGGGGGTGGCGGGTGGCGGAGAATTGAGCAGGAGTCCTAAAATGGCTTTTATGCCAGGGGCAGTGTTGAGGGGGCGGGTGTTATGCGTTGAGGGGGGCGGGGGGGAGGTTGTTCTGAGGTGGCAGTAGGGTGTGGAGTTCTGGGAGGGAAGTCCAAAGACGTGCCGGTTAGGTTCATTGGCCATGCCAAATTGATCCTAGTGTCAGGGGATTAGCTAGGGTAAATAGGTGGGGTTATGGGGATAGGGCCTGGGTGGGATTGTGGTCGGTGCAGACTTGATGGGCCGAATGGCCTCCTTCTGCACTGTAGGGATTCTATGATTCTACTTTCCTAAGTGCCAGGGAGGAGGGTGGAGTGGGGGGTGGGGGGGGGGGGGGTGGGGGTGTTTTGCGGGGGGGGGGGTTTGAGGGGGGGGGGCATGTTCCATTGGAGGGGGGATGGGGGTCGAGTTCCATTGGCGGTGTGGAGGGGGTGGTGGAAGAATTCCATGGAGGGTCCTTTGTGGGGGGGGGGGGAGTTCCATTGGAGGTGGGAGAAGAGTGCCATGGGGGAGCCTTTGAGCGGAGTACCATGGAGGGAGGGGGGGGGAAGAGTGCTGTGGGGGGAGGAAGGTTCCATGTGGCGGTTGGGAGGTGGGGGGAGTTCTGTGGTCATGAGGTGTTGCCTGCAGGGTGCGGTTTCAATTTTTATTCATCTAGATTGGTGCATCCTTTAAAAAGCACACCCTGCTCATTTAAAGTCTAACTTGCTGTTTTCCTGGACTCAATCATTACTTTCCTGCCCCATGCACTTTTTTTTGACAAAAGGTTTACTCGGCAATACTTAATATTGTCTCTTTGTAAAATTCTCACACAATTGTTAAAAAGGTTCTCATCCCTTTATTTGAAGAAACAGTTTTTCTCATCTGTGAGAGATTGTCGAGTGAAGTTGTGCAGAGGAACATGAAGAAGATTATATTGACATTATTCTTTGACTGAGTTACCAGGACAGGTGTTTGAAGACTCCAAGGACGAATACGTCGTGTTCTTTGAACATTGGCTTTTTCCGCCAGGCAATCATTTCGTTTAGAGCTTGCCTTTCTATTTTTGTTGATTCACGAAGAAAAGCAAAGAGGTTAAAACTCCCCCAAGAAATTACTGAAACGCTATGGGCAGGATCTTGAGCTTGCAGTCCCCGTGCATGAGATTGCCGGGTGCGCGGGGGGGTGGGGCGGGGGTGGGGAGGGTGGGGGAGAGGGCGGGTCCCAAAATCCAGCAAAATCCAGAAATCAGAAATCTCGCCGGTCAGATTGCGATCTCCGAACTTCCCTACTCCTCGGCAGTGACATTATTGGGTTCCTGCCCATCATGGGCAAGAACCTAATTTTAATAGATTTCAATCAATTTGAATATCATTCTACAGCCCCTCACTAAATTATCCACCCTCCCCTTCCCTTACTAAATATTCATACTTCACTGACGTGATGTCAGTATAGCGAGGTCTCCCTGGCACTGCCCCCTGGCACAGGTTGGCACTGCCAGTGTTGACACGAGGATGCTAGCGATGATCGTGGGAGGGAGGATGGGGTGCCAATGATGACTGTGTGGGGGTGGGGATACGAGTTGGCGATGGTTGGGGGGGTTGTGGATAGTGGTGTGGTATGGGGATGTGAATGCCAGCACTGATGGTGGGGAGGGATTAAGATTTGCTTTCTACTCAGGGCGCCCTTTAAAGATGGTACCCCGATCTCAGTGGAGCCTATTGCCATCTCCATGAGACTTCACCTTGCCAGGGTGATGGCATAAACCACGTCCACTCCTTTTGTTTTGCGGTGAAAAGGAGCAAACTCTAGAGGGAAAACTGGTCAGCGGAGCTGGAGAGCTTCACACCAGCCTCACCAGAACTGACACTTTGCCAAACTCTGGTAAGATTGCCCTCGTTGTCTTTAAGTCTGTAATGGGCAGATAAATGAGTCAGCAAGAAATTATTTAGCTAACGCTCAGAAATACAAAGGGACGATAGAAATAGTGTTTATTTTTACCAGTTAATTTAAACTCATCACTTGTAGTTCTCTTTTCCTACCAAATGCAATGTGGAGAAGTATTTCTGAAGGAAAGTAAAAAGAAACTCATTAGTATCAGCCTATCTTCGAGCTGCAATGGAATTGATCTCAATAATAGCCATGGTGACTGGGGCCAATTTTCCTCTGACAATGTGTCTCGGGAGTGCGTTGCTGCACTGACTGCAGCGAAGCTGAACCTGGATGCAATTATAGGATCATCTCATTTGCAATGGCTTTCACCCATGCATGAGTATGCCCATGGAAATGGACAGGCATCACAGGCTGAGAGTAGGAACTTGCCCCAAAGCTAATTCCTATCACCTTTGAGGCCTCCTGGGTGCTGCTGATCTATACAATGTTCTGTTTACCCTTCACAGAGAGGCTGACTGTAAGCTCCAAGACTCACTCTTCACCAGGTAATATCATTGTTGGACGTTCTCCAGGCAGAATCCCAGGACAATAAGGGCAGAAGTTCCAACATCACTCCCGCATCATAACAAATACTTTCAAAACTGGGCAGCAGTTTCTCAGCGACACCAGAACATTTAAGGCAACAAATGTCAAGAGCGAAGCAATAAGGCATTATGTAATGAACCTTCACCTCAACATCTTCTGCTTAGCGCTACACATACAGATGCTCACGGGGATTTAGGTGAAGAAAAATTGATTTGATTTGATTTATTATTGTCACATGTATTAGTGTGCAGTGAAAAGTCTGATTCTTGCGCGCTATACAGACAAAGCATACCATTTACAGAGTACATAGGGGAGAAGGAAAGGAGAGGGTGTAAAATATAGTGTTACAGTCATAGTTAGGGTGTTGAGAAAGATCAGCTTAATATAAGGTGATGCACGTCAATTGAACTCAAGACACGAGGCTTCGGTAACTGAAGGCTTTTATTGCCTAACAATGGAACTACTAGAACGTAAGTACACCATCCCAGACTGACGAGGTCCCGCCTGAGCAGGGGGGTCTTATACCTCTCCCAGGAGGCGGAGCCCGACTGGGATGTGCCACAACAGTAACAAACACAGGTGTATTAATCCCACCCTAGCCCAACAACAACATTAGAACAACCCCACAGTGGGAACCAACGATGGTTCACCACATTCACCCCTCCTTTGAGAACAAAGGCCGGCGGGGTGCGAAAACAGACTAAAAAAAAGTCAACAGATTATAAGTCCAGACGGTCTGGAGGACCGCATCGTCGTTGTGACCTCCTCAATACCGGCGGTGACACCGGAGTAGGTGCTTGCGGTGGCGTTCTCTCCAAAACAGCGTCCGGCTGTCCTCTCGCGGACTCACAGGCCGGTTGACCCTGATGAAGCGGTAGTGCAGGGGATCCCGGTACATTCTGCGATGGCGCCGATCTCCGGGTCTCAGGCAAGCTGTACATTGGAGTATAACTGTTAAGCACTGGTCCCGGTGCTGACCGCGCCACGTCTGGGGAAGAAATAAGGGATAAGGGATTCGTCACTGGGGGTATGGGAGCGACAGGAGTTGCTACGTCCCCTGCGGGCGCCAGGTCTCGGATCGAGACTGTGTCCTCTCGCCCGTCAGGATATGCCACATAGGCATACTGAGGGTTGGTGTGGAGGAGGTGGACCTGTTCGACCAAGGGGTCGGACTTGCGGGCCCTTACATGTCGCCGCAGAAGGACGGGTCCTGGGTACGTCAACCAGGCTGGTAAAGATATCCCCGAAGACGACTTCCGAGGGAATGAGAACATCCTCTCGTGGGGAGTAGCATTGGTTGCCGTACACAGGAGGGAGCGAATGGAGTGAAGCGCATTTGGGAGGACCTCCTGCCAATGGGTGACTGGAAGGCCTTTGGACTTCAGCGCCAATAGGACAGCCTTCCAGACTGTAGCATTCTCTCTTTCCACCTGTCCATTGCCCCTAGGGTTGTAACTCGTGGTCCTACTAGAGGCAATCCCGTATGAGAGCAGGAATTGCCTCAAGTCATTACTCATGAACGACGAGCCCCTGTCGCTATGTATATAGCTGGGGTACCCGAACAGGGTAAAAAGATCACGGAATGCCTTGATCACCGTGGCAGTCGACGTGTCCGCGCAGGGGACAACCAACGGGAACCGGGAGTACTCGTCTATTATGTTCAGAAAGTACACGTTCCGATCTGTTGAGGGAAGGGGGCCCTTAAAATCCACACTCAGCCTCTCGAAGGGGCGAGTGGCCTTGACCAAATGTGCCCGGTCAGGTCGGTAAAAGTGCGGTTTGCATTCCACGCAAATCCGACAGCTCCTTGTCACTGACCTGACGTCCTCCACCGAGTAAGGCAGGTTGCGGGCTTTGATAAAGTGGTAGAGCCGAGTGACCCCAGGATGGCACAGGTCATTATGGAGGGCGTTCAAGCGATCCTCCTGCATAGTAGCACATGTTCCGCGCGAGAGGGCATCCGAGGGCTCATTGAGTTTCCCTGGACGATACATAATATCGTAGTTATAGGTGGAGAGCTCAATTCTCCACCGCAAGATCTTGTCATTCTTGATCTTGCCCCTTTGCGTGTTATTGAACATGAACGCCACGGACCGCTGGTCCGTGATCAGGGTGAACCGCTTCCCCGCCAGGTAATGGCGCCAGTGTCTGACGGCCTCCACAATGGCCTGGGCCTCCTTTTCCACCGCTGAATGTCGAATTTCGGGACCTTGGAGGGTGCGGGAAAAAAACGCGACGGGCCTGCCTGCCTGGTTTAGTGTGGCGGCCAGGGCGAAATCAGATGCATCGCTTTCCACCTGAAAAGGGATGGATTCGTCTACCGCGTGCATCGTGGCTTTCGCAATGTCGTGTTTCAATGCCTTGAAGGCCAATTGGGCCTCTGGCGTGAGTGGAAAAGTCGTGGACTTAATAAGCGGACAGGCTTTGTCCGCGTAGTTGGGGACCCACTGCGCATAATAGGAGAAGAAGCCTAGGCATCTCCTCAGTGCTTTTGCGCTAGCGGGCAAAGGAAGTTCAGCAAGGGGGCGCATACGGTCGGGATCAGGGCCAATGACCCCGTTTTCCACTACGTATCCCAGGATGGCTAACCGGCGCGTACAGAATACACACTTCTCCCTGTTGTAGGTCAAATTCAGGCGAGATGCAGTGCGTAAAAAGTTCTGGAGATTTGTGTCATGGTCCTGCTGATCACGGCCGCAGATGGTGACATTATCCAGGTACGGGAAGGTAGCCCGCAGCCCGTTCTGGTCCACCATTCGGTCCATAGCACGCTGGAAGACCGAGACCCCATTGGTGACACCAAATGGAACCCTAAGAAACTGATACAGACGACCATCCGCCTCAAAAGCCGTGTAGTGTCGGTCCTCTGGGCGGATGGGGAGTTGGTGGTAGGCGGACTTAAGGTCTATGGTGGAGAACACCCGGTACTGCGCAATCTGATTGACCATATCAGATATGCGCGGGAGAGGATACACATCCAGCTGCGTATATCGATTAATGGTCTGACTGTAATCAATGACCATCCGGGGTTTGTTCCCGCTCTTAACCACCACAACCTGTGCTCTCCACGGACTAACACTGGGCTGTATGATCCCTTCTTTGAGGAGCCGCTGAACCTCAGATCTGATGAAGATCCGATCTTCAGCGCTGTAACGCCTACTTTTAGTAGCGATGGGCTTGCAGCCTGGTACCAGATTCTTGAATAAAGAGGGTGTGGTGATCTTTAATGTAGAAAGATTGCATGCGGGGCGCTTTGGACAATTTGGAGACTGCAGCTGTTCCCCTACTGTCAGCGAAGGGAGTGGCCCACCGTACTGTAGGATCACACTCTTCATGTGGACCATAAAGTTTAGTCCGAGGAGAATTGGTGCGCAAAGATGCGGCAACACAAGGAGCCTGAATCGCTCGTAAATTGTGCCCTGCACTTTCAGAGTTACCACACAACGTCCTTGAACAGGGACAGACCGGGACCGTGATGCCATAGAGATTGTCTGTTTGGCAGGTTGAATCTGGAGTCCACACCTCTTTACAGTGTCAGGGTGAATAAAGCTCTCAGTGCTCCCGCTGTCAAACAGACAATAAATTGCACGACCATTTACCTCTATGTCCATCATTGAACAGTCAAGCCTGTGGTGCTTAGCCTGGTTCAGGGTGATCGACGCCACCGTTGGCCCTTGAACGTCACTGCAGGCAGCTGAGGTCGATGCTGAGGACCCCTGCTGGTCGCTCCTGGTCGTCGTCGACCAAAATGGCCACCCCCATGAATCGCACATGGTTGAGGGCGCCAAGCGTAGCGACTCCCGGTGGTCATCCTCCTCCGACTCCGTCGACCACAATGGCGTCGTCCTGGACTCGCACGTGGACGAACCCCGTGGGTACTTCGACGTCGATGGTGATGATCCCCGTTCTGAAGGGTCACAGGCTGCACTGCCGTTCTTGGGCTTTGATCTGCACACCTTCGCGTAGTGCCCCTTTTTACCGCATTGATTACAGACCACCGCTTTAGCAGGACACTTTTGTCGTGGATGCTTGGCCATTCCGCAGAAGTAGCACCGTGGGCCGCATGGGGCTGCCGCCGTCGTCGGGTCTACATGGGAGCACGCCATAACACTGCACTTCGAGCCCGTGGGGCGAGGAGGGATTTGTGACTGCTCCTGCCACGTTGTCTCCACGTGGTCCTCCGGATACAGGACCAAGCTCTTCGAAGCCGCCTCAAGCATTTCAGCCATTTCCATAGCTTGGGTCAGGTTGAGATTCCCCTTTTCTAGCAGTTTGAGACGGATGTACGAAGATCCTACCCCTGCCACAAACGCATCTCGGGCGAGGTCATACATATACTGCTCAGCCGACACAGCTTTGCAGTCGCAGCCCCTGGCAAGCTGCAAGAGCTCATTGGCGTAATCCTCCATGGTTTCGCCCGACTGCCGACGTCGTGTAGCGAGGAGGTAACGAGCGTGGATCTCGTTGGGAGGTTTCGTGTAGCGCTTTTTTAAAAGCTCGAGGGCCCTCGGGTAAGTGGTGGCCGCACGGATCGTGAGGTAGACAGTGTCGCTTACCCTCGCATGGAGGACCCGGAGTCTGTCATCATCTGTGATGACCGCTGCGGAGGCTGCCAGGTAGTCCTCAAAACACTTCAGCCAGTGGTCGAAGGTGTTAGAGGCGCCCACCGCACGTGGATCCAGCGTCAGACGCTCTGGCTTTAAGATTTGTTCCATACTCTCCTTTCCGTCGAGAGCTTAGTGTTAGGCAATAAAATTGATGCACGTCAATTGAACTCAAGACACGAGGCTTCGGTAACTGAAGGCTTTTATTGCCTAACAATGGAACTACTAGAATGTAAGTACACCATCCCAGACTGACGAGGTCCCGCCCGAGCAGGGGGTCTTATACCTCTCCCAGGAGGCGGAGCCCGACTGGGATGTGCCACAACAGTAACAACCACAGGTGTATTAATCCCACCCTAGCCCAACAACAACATTAGAACAATCCCACAGTGTGAACACCCTAGCCCAACAACAACATTAGAACAACCCCACAGTGGGAACCAACGATGGTTCACCACATAAGGTAGGTCCATTCATAATCTGATGGCAGCAGAGAAGAAGCTGTTCTTGAGACAGTTGGTCTGTGATTTCAGACTTTTGTATTATTTTCTTGACAGAAGAAGGTGGAAGAGAGTATGTCCAAGGTGCGTGGGGGCCTTGATTATGCTAGCTGTGAAGTGAATCAGGAGAAATCCAGATGAGGATGAAATAACTGTTCAGGAGCCGGTGTCCCTTCACCAGATTCCTTTTATTTACAAACTCTATTCCAATCCTAAGAGTGCTTCACATACAAAGTCAGAATCAGGAGGAGTGCAGGGGACCTGACACTGCCATATTTGTTGACAGATGAGGCTCCCTGAGTGGGCAAAGATTAAGGCAAAATCAATTTTGTGAAAAAATAGACCTGTTATCAAATATTCCATGCAGGGATTAGGTAATTATGGGAAGGCAATTATGACCTCAATCAGGGAGCTCATACTCCAAAAGGCCAACCTCATGGGTCTCGTTGAAGTCATTACAGAGGACTGAAGTATCTTGGAAATCTCAGTTTAGGAAGCCAAGAGAATGGCACAAGGCTCCCTTTGCATATTAAGCTGCTGCCTTTAATATCCTCCTGCGTGACAGTAAGGAGGAGGTTAATCAGTAGCATCCTCTTTGTGTTATTAGAAATTATCATTGACTGCTTCTCAATTACATTATCAATTGGAACCAATGATATTTCACTAATTCTTCGGCGGGCTAAGCTACAAGACTCAGAGAGAAGGTGGAAGGGAGAGATAATTGCAGAACTAGTGCAGGTAGATGTTTTAAATGCGTATTTTGTCATGTTCACACCAACCACTTTGGAATTTATAGCATATAATTTTGTAGCACATTGATATTTGCAATTATTCCATTCAAATAAAGAGATTGTTCATGAATCGATGGCTTTTAATATTTCAATGCCTACAATATTAATGCAAAAAAATGCTGTAGTGACTGATGCTTTCACCAATTTATGATTCACTCACTTAACCCCTACATGGAATATTTGACAAATGTCTATTTTTTCACAAAATTGATTTTGCCTTAATCTCTGCTTAAATAATTTATGGCAACTATACCAATGCCATAAAACATCATATGGTATTGTGCATTAATTTTTTTTTACTGAGGGCAGAGAGGAGAGTGAAGTTAATCCTTAATAAGCCTGCACAATCCACCAGGTACTTATATTATCTTATTTTTTGAAAAGCAGGTCTCAAAATACTTACATCTATTCATACACCCCGCTGGCCCTTAATTGAAATGTCCTTGTTAGGACATCAGACGTGCTCGTCACTGGCATAAAACAACAGTACAGCTTCTTTTCTCTCCCTGTAGCATTTCTACCCGAGTTTGGCTGCTAATGTACCAGACCGGAAGAGAAAACAGGCTAGTTGGTGAAGCGAATAGCCGCGGGAAAAAGTGCAATGTCTTTTTTGCGATATTCCAAGCCCAGCTTAGGGACACAACCTATCTGAGAAAGTAGTCAGATCAAATACACCAGCATTAACCTACCTTTGCTGTGAGACTGCGCAGTTAGTTATCTTTTACCATAATTTGCTCAGTATGCTTGCGCTTCCTTGGTGTGTTCTGAACAGCCTTTTTTTATTTGGTGATTAACCAGTTGATCTGATTCCCAGTTATGTTCTTTTTAAAAGCCTGCATGTAGCCATCAGTTCACTTTGATGCTACTGAATTAGAGTTTTTAGAGTAAAATCATGGGCCTCCCTGGGAGTGTCGGCACGGTGGCACAGTGGTTAGCACTGCTGCCTCACAGCGCCAGGGACACGGGTCCGATTCCAGCCTTAGTCTGTGCGGAGTTTGCATGTTCTCCCTGTGTCTGTGTGGGTTTCCTCCAGGTGCTCCGGTTTCCTCCCACAGTCCAAAGATGTGTGGGTTAGGCTGATTGGCCATACTGAATTGCCACTTAGTGTCAGAGGGTCTAGCATGGTAGATGTGTGGCGTTGCGGGGATAGGACCTGGGTGGGATTGTTGTTGGTGCAGGTCTGATGGGCCAAATGGCCTCATCTGCAATGTAGGGATTCTTTGATTCTATGAGTGTCAGCACCCCAGCCCCTGGGCAACTCAAACTTTATTAATAAGTAAGCTATGTACTGCTACTTCACATAGGTAGCAAGAGTTGAAGGCCACCCAGCGCATCTTATTTTATTCATTGCAAAACAGTGTACAATACCTGAGGCACCAGATATTGCAAAGTGGTCAAGGCTGTGAAATTATCACAAGTATGTCAGAGAACGTGAATGCAACTGAGGGAAGGACAAATTGAAGAAACAAACAACCCCAAATAAAGATTTGGAACATGGACAACACTAATATGTTACAGACAGGAGGGAGATCATAGAATAAAATAGATCATAGAATCGCTACAGAAAGAGGCCATTTGGCCGATTGAGTCCGCACCGACCACAATTCCATCTAGGGCCTATCCCAATAACCCCACGCATTTACCCGGCTGGTCCCCCTGACACTAAGGGGCAATTTAGCATGGCCAATCCACCTAACCCGCATCATCGGAGTGTGGGAGGAAACCGGAGCACCCGGAGGAAATCCACACAGACACGATGGGCGGAACTTTCCCGTCCTGCCCACCACGTGAATCGTAGCGGGCGGGCGCGGACCATGCAAAGGTCTGGTGACCTCGGGTGGGAATTTCCGGCCTTGGGGGCGAGCGAGGCTGGAAAATTCCGCCCGATGGTCAGATAGTTTCCCTTCTTTCCCACTTCCTGACTGACCACAGATAGATTTTTTTTAATGGGAAAAAGCGTTTTAACTTCTTGAGTGCTGTGACTCCCAGAAGAGATGAAAGACATGTTTTCTTGCAATTATTTTTTAAAAAGGAAAAATAAATGTATATTCCTCAACACCCAAATGTAACTGCAGATAAACATCTACCTTAGCACACAAGGGGGAAAGAAAGGGGTGCCGGAGAGATTAAATGACAAAAGGTTTCATGCTACAGAAGCGAAAGGGAGTGGGAATAAAGTAAAGAAACAAAAGCTACTTCTGGGTGATCTCCAGATCTTAACCTTTGCCTCCATTTTGTTTCATTTGGTTTTTTTTGCAGGCTTCTTTTTTTTACCTCATTGTTTTTCTTATCCTTTCAGTTTACTATCCACCTCGTCTGGATACAGAGGGCGGGATTTTACGGCCTCACTCGGGCAAGATTGGAAATTCCCAGCCGGGGTCAAGGGAGGTTTCCGTTGCCGGACCCTCGCCCGCACCGATTCCATGGCGTGCGAGGTGGCAGTGTTCCAGCCAGTTTGTTTCTTTGCCAAGTACAGCTCCATATTGGCTTTTGTACAATGAAACCTTTCGACACTTAAGCCAGAAATTGCCAACCCTTCCCACTGGCAAGAAGAGGCCCCACCAAAGTCAACCCCGGGAATGGGCAACCCACATAAATTGCCATTTGGAGCCAGAAGACCCCACCAGTGGCCAATGGTGAATGAAGAAAAATCCACCATGGGGAGGGCTGGCAAATTCCAACCTTAATCTCTTTTGTCCTCCATGTTATCACGGAACTTTCCTTTTCGTTCTTCACCCCCTGACCTCTGCTTTAACATGCTTAAAGCCTGTTACATTCCTAACATTCCTTGTCTGTAATGAAAGGTCACAGAATGCTAATCCTGGTCCAAATTTTCATTCCCAGGTCAGGGACTCGGAGCTGGGATATTTCCCAGATCTGCAAATCCGACCCAGGGGAAAGAACCCCAGAAGTTGGGATTTTTGTTCCCAGCTAGCGGAGCTGACTGGGAATCAGGCTAGGCTATCTGGAACGAGTGTGGAGGGTGAGGAGGTGGACCCGGTAGAAGCTTGGTGCCCCTGTATTTTGGTGAAGTTTTTAAAAAAAAGACAATGAAACATAAAACAGCCCTCCAGGTGTCACACCTCACACCCCTCCACGCATGCCCCATGCCCCACCCATTTGCTTCTGAGAATTGCTTTTCACAATACAAGGTACACTGCAGAAATTCATCGAGGATCTTTGGACAGCACCTTCCAAACCCCCGAACACTTCCAGCCAGAAGGATAAGGGCAGCAGATACATGGGAACACCATCACCTGCAAGTTCCCCTCCAAGCCACTCACCATCCTGACTTGGAAATATATCGCCATTCCTTTAGAGTCACTGGGTCAAAATCCTGGAATTCCCTCCCTAACGGCATTGTGGGTCAACCCACAGCACATGGACTGCAGCGATTCAAGAAGGCAGCTCACCACCACCTTCTCAAGGGCAACTAGGGATGGGCAATAAATGCTGGCCAGCCAGCGATGCCCATGTCTCATGAATGAATAAGAAAACATTATTTTGACAGTTGGGATTTTGAGCCAGATACTCTATGCATTTTTTATGCACATACGTGCCTAATTCTAGCAATCCCAAAGTGCACCTTATCTCTCCAAAGTAGCACCTGACTTTCCCCAAAGGTATCCCAGGACCATACAATAATCTAACAGTATACTCTACTTCTTCCAAAGGGTACTCCACCCCTCCAAAGGACTCTACAAAGTTCTGACCTGTTCCTATAAGCTCTCACCTGTGCGTGTCACATTTCACACACATGGGTCACCACAGTGAGTAGAGGGAGCAGCTGATTTATATGAAACACGCGTGTGTGAAACACGACTCTCCATGTTCCCACTCCCATGGAAATGGTATGTGCCGTGATTGGAGGCGAAACTTCAGAGTTTTGGTCTCTTTCTCCATTTTGACAATGAGGGAGAGCCTCTCCCTTGCTGTAAAAGTCCAGGCCCCTGTATATCTTCCCACAAAAACTGCCAGACTGACTTCAGCTTTTCCAGGATTTGCTGTTTTTGTTTGAAACAGATAGTTGATTTGAAACAACTGTCAGTCAGGCCAGGCACAAAAGAATACTTTATAAGTTTAATTCTCGGGTTTTTCTTTGGGACATCAGATACCTGGGAACTCTCCGCGTCACACAAGAAAGCCTTAAGAGGCGATCGTACCCGCTCATCCCGCCCGTCAATCGACATAGCAAGCCACTAAGGTCAGGCTAGAGGTGAGAAATCGGGTTCGCGCCCGTTTTCTCGCCTCTCGTGACGTTACCGGTCCACCAGCAGAATCAGCCTTACGACTGGGAGGGGCAGGAGGCTGGTTTAAATGTTCATGATGTATTTTATGTATTATTAGTGAATCCAGGACACAACCAGGGCAGCAATCATGTTGGGGGGCAATCAGGGGTATGGGATAGTTGCAATATCCAGGGGGTTGAGGGAGTGACACTATGTACAAGTGGTGCCCCTAGACCTCAGCAGCCGGCTTCCCGGCATGAATAGGCTCTGCCCACTCCCCCTACTGGTGAGAATCACATTTTCCCTCTTTTTTTTCTAAGTGCCATACAATTACATCTGGGAGCTCACCCAAAGATGGACACAATTCTCTCCCGTTTTCACACTCGTTTGGTACTTAGAAATTTTTAAAGTAAGATCGCCCCTCTATCCCTCCTCAAAGTCTTAGCTGTAATCTTGAAACTCAATCACACCCTCCCCCTATCCAAACCTCTGATATTCCATATGAGCTTCCCGACCTTCCAACTGCTTCTGGTGACCATTCCCCCACATGCAGAACCCTGGACTGCCAACCTGCTGTCTGCAGAGAGTTACTCAAATGAAGCCTAACCAAACTGCAGATACTCCCACATAACTTTTCCTGTGAAAATCAAGGTCCTTATTTCCAGAACTCTCCTCAACTGTAAGCGATGATAGGATTGATGACGTTCCACGTCCTATAACCTCTGGTGTTTGATCTTATTTCACATTGCGTGCGTCGCTGTGAACAGATGATGGTTTTTGATCACAGGCTTCAAGAGGTCTTCACGGCAGCAACTGAGTGAGGTGACTTCAATCTAGCCGGGGCAATTTTAAAATTCATGACACTTGATATCGATGCAAAAGGGAAAGAGAGTTTCATCAACTGTGACATGCTGTCATGATGATGGTGCCAGTGATGTGCTAAAGGTAATAATATCAGAAAGTGCTGTAAATATCCAGCGGGTTTGGCAGCATCTGTGATGAGAGGAAAAGAGATAACATTTTGAAACAGAATTGAAAGGAGATAGAAATGTGATGGGATTTATGTCTCATGAGATTGAAAGATTGGGGAATAAACAGAATGAGGATTGAGAAAAAAAAGGAGAGAACGAGGGGGGGGGGGGGAGGTGGCCGCTGGTGGAGGAAGGACACAAGGGAAGGTCTGGGACAGGGTAGAGGGCAGGACCAATTCAGGTGCCATAGGACAAAAAGCAAAGAGAGTAGTGACTGATGGCAGTAAAGAAACAAAATATTTGTCCAGAGTGAGTGTGAATGGCAGAATAATGAACTGCTCCATCTGAGAGCAAAATGTGAAGAACAAGGCGCAGACTGGCAAGTGACAACAAAGAACAGAATCAAAATGGGGGACTTGGGCAACACAGTGGTTAGCACTGCTGCCACACAGTGCCAAGGACCCAAGTTCAATTCCCAGCTTGGGTCATTGTTTGTGTGGATTTCCTCCGGGTGCTCCGGTCTCCTCCCACTGCGCAAAGATGTGCAGGTTAGGTGGATTGGCCCTTAGTTTCAGGGGGACTAGTTTATGTTCAGTGTTCACACCCTCTGCTGCCAGGGAACCTGCGGTGGGGTATGGGGCGGGTGGGGGTTTGCTGTCAACAGGAATGGCTGGAAAATCCCGCCCATTGAACATTAATTATATTGATGGCTTCCAATATTGCTTTTCCCCAAGTATTCTCTGCCCAATTAATCAAAAACTTTCATTACTTCAAGGACTTTGATGATGTTATTTCTTAGGCTTTTGCTTTCAAGGGAAAAGAGACCCAGTCTGATCAACCTTTCCTAATTGGTATAAACTTGCATAAGTTATTGCGATTGTCCATTAAACTCTCCACAGAAAGTTATGTCATGTAATTAAAGCATGAGTAGCCATTAGTACTCAGCTTATCTAGCATCAATTGTCAACCTTCAGGGATGTGGGAGTCACAGTCCTTCAGGTTATGAATTTTCCAGATTTAAAAAAATGTAATTAAATTCCTTTTTCTATTTCCTTTTCTCTCTCGTTTCGCTCTTAATTTCACTTCCTGTCTCTGATTTGACACTGAATCCACCTCCAACAGGCTTAGAGGAGCTACCCGAGGTAGGGAACAGGAGCCAGCGTAGGCTGGTAAGAATGGGGAGGGTGAGGAAGTTTTCGATGAGGCGGGCAGCCAGCCAAGAGACGATTGGAACAGTCTACTCTGGAAGTGAGGTCTTTGCGATGAGGAAGGGTAAAATAATGAGGACTTGTGTGTTCTCAGCATTTATCTGGGATAACTGCAGGACGGGATGTTAGACACGCACTCTAACAATCTTGAAACATCTTGAACAGGCTGACAGACTGATAGAGATGAGGAGTTGGATGTCATGGACCACACATTTGTCTTCAGATGATGTCACCAAATAGATAAGGAAGAGGAGTAGAGGGACAAGGATAGATTCCAGGGGGATTCCAGAAGTAACACTTATGTTTATTTATGAGTGTCACAAGTAAGCTTACATTAACACTGCAATGAAGTTACTATGAAAATTCCCCAGTCACCACACTCTGGCGCCTGTTCAGGTACACTGAGGGAGAATTTAGCATGGCCAATGCACCTAACCAGCACGTCATTTGGACTGTGGGAGGAAACCGGAGCACCCAGAGGAAATACACACAGACACGGGGAGAACGTGCAAACTCCACACAGACAGTGACCCAAACCAGGAATCAAACCTGGGTCCCTGACGCGGCGAGGCATCTGTGCTAACCACTGTGCCACCGTGCTGCCCAAGCATTGAGGAGAAGTCATTGCGTGGTTCTCTGGCTGGGAGAGCATTGGACAACTGGGCACTGAGGAGAGGCATCGGCAGTGGTGTGTTTAAGTATGTCTGAAGCAACAGGGATGTCAAGAAGTACAAGCATTGATAATGAAGTGTTGTCTAAATCACAAACTGTGTCCTTTGGGCCTTTGAATATAGTGATTTCAGTGATTCTAGCAAAGTGTGATTACTGATTGGAGGAATATTAATTTGCAGAAAGAAAGACATGCTCTTGGAGATGGACACACATCCAAAGACTTGAGAGGAAAGGCAGATTGGAGATAGAACCTACAGTGCAGAAGGAGGCCATTCAGCCCATCGAGCCTGCACTGACAACAATCCCACCCAGGCACTATCCCCATAACCCCACATATTTATCCTGCTAATTCCCTGACACTAAGGGGCAATTTTGCATGGCCAATCAGCCTAACCCACACATCTTTGGAGTGTGGGAGGAAACCGGGGCACCCGGAGGAAACCCACACAGACGCGGGGAGAACGTGCAAACTCCACACAGACAGTGGCCCAAGCTGGGAATCGAACGAGCTGTGAGGCAGCAGTACTAACCACTGTGTCACCGTGCCGCCAAGGGCAGGAGTTTGCAAGGACAAGATTAGTCGAGGGAGAATTTTTGGATCAGGGTCGATTACGGAAGCTTTGAAAGCGATGGGAATAGAACTCAAGGAAGGGTGACAATTTATAACGTCTGCTAGCTTAGGGGTCAGGAAATGTAGTTGGGTGTCAGCAATTTAGTGGATTGGGGTTAAGAGAGCAGAAGGTGGGTCTCATTGAGAAGGTCAGAGGACATGAAGGGAAATACAAAGGAAACTGGAGAAAAAATGGAAGTTTAAGATGAAGCAATGTAGGTTCTTGGAGGGGTTTTGGCTGAGAACTATAAGAATGATAATGAATAATGAGCACTGGTCATAGTCATAGAATCATAGAATCCCGACAGTGCAGAAGGAGACCACTCAGCCCATTGAGGCTCCACCAACTCTCAAGAAGAACATCTTCTTACTCAGGCCCACAGCTACCTCACCCAACTCCCCCACCCACCCCCACCCCCCCACCCCACCTCACCCTTTCTCCGTAACCCTGGCATTCAGCATTGCTAATCCACATAACCTACACATCTTTGGACTGTGGGAGGCAGCCAGAGCATCTGGAAGAACCCACACAGATATGGGGAGAATGTGCAAACTCCACATAGACAGTCACCCAAGGCTGGAATTGAATCCAGATCCCTAATGCTGTGAGGCTAACCATTATTAGAGTTTCCTGCCAGAGCATTTGCAAAAATCAGTGAATGTTGGCATAATGTCCAAGGATGTGTAGGTTAAGTAGATTGGCCATGCTAAGTTGCCCCTTAGTATCCTAAAATGTGTAGGTTAGGGTGATTAGAGGGTAAATACATGGGGTAATGGGCATAGGGTCTGAGTAAGATGCTCTGTTGGAGAGTCAGTGCAGACTCGATGGGCCAAATGGCCTCCTTTTGCACTGTAGGGATTGTATGATTCTATGGATTTTAGTTCCATATGTTTTATTTTTATGCTGCTGTTACTCCATTCACAGCATCACCATACATTTTTATATTACAACTTTCCAAGCCTCTTCACTGGAGTAATTATCAAACAGAATTTGGACAAGGAGACACATAAAGAGATATTAGAACAGGTGATTAAAGAGATAGGTTGGAAAAGAAATAATTAATTTTGAGGAAAATGCTTAAACCTTGTCAAAATCCTGTCATATTGTGCAATTTACATCAAGGCAATCATTAAGAAGACTATCCATTTGCAATAAAAAGTTAATTACTGAAAATTAATTCTGTTGGAACTCCTATTGGTTTATTTTACACTTTAAGTCTGAAGTCAGTTCTGAATTCTGTATGGTCGCAATGAGGCTTTGGTAATTTTGAAATTTCAGCTCATGCATCATTACCTCACATTGTCCAGCATGTTTCCTGCTCTCAGAGTCAACAATAAATTCAGCCTGCTAACTCTCTTTCTCCATCTCTAAATGCTGCCTGACCTGCAGTGTATTTCCAGTATTTCTCTTGTTCTATTTACAGTGTGTTTTACTTGCTCAGCCGCAGTTGGACATGCAGGCTGGAGCTCGTCCTAATTTCAGTCGGAATTTCTCAACTAATTCAAATGAAATTCAAATCTAGGGCTGGATTTTCCAGCCCTGTTCGCCCCAAAACCGGAAAATCCCGCCCAAGGTCAGTGGACCTTTGCATCGTCTGAACCCCCCATCCACCCCCCCCCCCCCCCCCCCCCCCCTCCCCAGCCTGCTACAATTCCCGTGGAGGGCGGGATGGGAAAATCCAACCCATGGTCTTTTTTAGGAGAATTTTTTTTATTGATTTGTGGGATATGGGCGTCACTGGCTGGCCAGCATTTATTGATGTGGAGATACCGGCGTTGGACTGGGGTAAACACAGTAAGAAGTTTAACAACACCAGGTTAAAGTCCAACAGGTTTATTTGGTAGCAAAAGCCACACAAGCTTTTGGAGCCCAAGCCCCAGTATTTTGAAAATAAAATACTCCCTGTACTCCCTTGGGGCTCTGAAAGCTTGTGTGTTGTTAAACTTCTTACAGCATTCATTGCCCATCCCTAGTTGCCCGAGAGCAGTTGAAAGTCAACCATGTTGTTGTGGCTCTGGAGTCACATGTAGGCCAGACCAGGTGAGAATGGCAGATTTCCTTCCCTAAAGGACATTAGTGAACCAGATGGGTTTTTCTGACAATCGACAATGGTTTCATGGTCATCGGTAGATTCTTAATTCCAGATATTTATTATTGAATTCAAGTTCTACCAGCTGCCGTGGCGGGATTCGAACCCGGGTCCCCAGACCTTTAGCTGAGTTTCTGGATTAATAGTCTAGGCCATCGCTGAAATACTCCCTGTACATTAAAGCCTATTCAAATTTGACGAGGAAGAACTCTAACATTCCAATCGTGCTTATGAGCAGAGTCTACCCAATATTTTTTTCAAAGTGTTGTCTTGGAAAACGCAAGGGGGGAGCGGGGGTGGGGGAGGGGAAGGGGGGTGGGGGAGGGGGTGGGGGGGGAAGCAGGGGTGGGGGAGGGGGAGCGGGGGTGGGGGGGAAGGGGAGCGGGGGGGCAGCGGGGGAGGGGGGTGGGGGAGGGGGAGCGGGGGTGGGGGGGCAGCGGGGGTGGGGGAGGGTGTTGCTGTCAGCTCATCCTGCTATATTTTAAAAATCATTTTGAAAATAAAATTGAAGGTCGGTTCCCACGACATGGTGCTGGTGGTGTGAGCTCTGACTGAGCTGACCCTGCCAGCAACTTAGGTTTCAAAAAGATTTTTAAAAAACAAAATAAAAATACAAACACCCCACGGAATTTCCCCCTCCCCATCATCCTTGACAGACACACACCCAACACTCCCCCCCCCCCCCCGTCCCCCAAGGGAACCCTTCCCCAGGGAGCCCCCATCCATGGGCACAGGGACATCTCCTCCACACCAGGGAACCCCACCCTCCCCCATGGCCATGGGACCCCTACTCCAGACCAAATCCCCCACCACTCCCACCAGTCCACCCATGGACACAGGACTTGCCCGCGGGAAACCTCCACCTCGAATCTCGCCAATGGGAGTGCCTTCGGCACACTGTGTGGGTACTGCCCCCTGGCACTGCCAGGGGGTCACTGCCTGGAGGCACTGTTCAGGCATTGCTAAGGTACTGCCTGGGCATTACTGTCTTCCCGCTCAGGGCTGTACTCATCTGTGTGCCTTGGGTGGGTGGGGGAGGAGTCTGTTTACCAGTTTCACCAACTCCCCGTTTGTCAAAACCTGTTGTAAACTCCACCACTGTGCCGTGATGCCAACGAGGTGGGAATTCCCTACTGGAGAGGATGATACCACGGGGAGGCCCACTAAATGTAATGGTGTTCCGGTCATTGCATGGCAGGAACTCTGTTACGTCATTGCCGGTGAGAATAGGGCAGGGAAATCCCGCCAGCCATTTTGGGACTTACCCTCAATTCTCTGGGCCCTGCGCCATTCCCGCCCACCAAAAATAGGGGTGGAAAATCCCCCCCTGCCCCCACCCGCCCTCCCATATCTTTGATGTCTATGCAGCTTTTGATGAGCTACTTTCCATTCAGAAAGAAAGACTTGGGCGGCACGGTAGCACAGTGGTTAGCACTGCTGCTTCACAGCTCCAGGGTCCCGGGTTCGATTCCCGGCTTGGCTCATTGACTGTGTGAAGTTTGCACATTCTCCTCGTGTCTGCATGGGTTTCCTCCGGGTGCTCCGGTTTCCTCCCACAGTCCAAAGATGTGCGGGTTAGGTTAATTGGCCATGCTAAAATTGACCCTTAGTGTCCTGAGATGCATAGGTTAGAGGGATTAGTGGGTAAAATATGTAGGGATATGGGGATAGGGCCTGGGTGGGATTGTGGTCGGTGCAGACTCGATGGGCCGAATGGCCTCTTTCTGTACTGTAGGGTTTCTATGATTCTATAACATATTTCATGATCTCAGGTGTCACAAAATTCAGCCAATGAAGCATTTTTGAACCGCAGACTCTAGTTTAACATTGGGAACATAATAAATAATTTGCGCACAGTTTAATTTATTTATCAGTGTCACAAGTAGGCTTACATTAACACTGCAATGAAAATCCCCCTAGTCGCCACACTCTGACGCCTGTTCGGGTACACTGAGGGAGAATTTAGCATGGTCAATGCACCTAACCAGCATGTCTTTTGGACTGTGGGAGGATCCAGAAGATCCATCCTGGCATGGCTGGTGGGGGTAGAAGGTTCACTTCAAGTGGCCTCACTGCCAGTATTTGGCTCATAAGATTTTCAACTGTGGAGCTAGGCCGACATCAATAGTCAGGATTCTGCAGTGCGTAACATGCCCCTTTACCTTCCACTGGGTAATTGGCCGGATCTTCATAGAATCCCTACAGTGCAGAAGGAGGCCATTTGGCCCATCGAGTCTGCACTGACCACAATCCCACCCAGGCCCCATCCCCTTAAGCCCACCTAGTTATCCCAGCTACTCCCCCTGACACTAAGGGGCAATTTAACATGGCCAATCCACCTAACCCGCACATCTTTAGAGCGTGGGAGGAAACTGGAGCACCTGGAGGAAATCCACACAGACATGGGGAGAATGTGCAAACTCCGCACAGACAGTGACCCAAGCCAGGAATCGAACCCAAGTCATGCCAAGTGCTCATTCAGATACTTTTTGAAGGATGTAAGGCAACCCGCCTCCACCACCCTCCCAGGCAACGCATTCCAGACCGTCACCACCCTCTGGGTAAAAAAGATTTTCCTTATACCTCTCCTAAACCTCCTGCCCCTCACCTTGAACCTATGTCCCACTGTGGCTGACCCTTCAACTAAAGGGAATAGCTGCTCCTTATCCACTCTGTCCATGTCCTTCATAATCTTGTACATCTCAATCAGGTCGCCCTTCAGTCTTCTCTGCTCCAACGAAAATAAACCAAGCATACCCAACCTCTCTTCGTAACTTAAATGTTCCATCCCAGGCAGCATCCTTATGAATCTCCTCTGCATCCCCTCCAGTGCAATCACATCCTTCCTATAATGTGGCGACCAGAATTGCAAACAGTACTCCAGCTGTGACCTCACCAAAGTTCCATACAACTCCAACATCACTTCCCTGCTTTTGTAATCTAAGATTGTTGTGCTCAAGTGGGTTGGAGATGAATGCTCAAGCTTCTGACTCAACAGCAAAAGTGCTACCAAACAGGGCCATAGTTGACACCTCCGTTTAACACTGGCTGTCAGTTAAAGGGAAACATTTGTTTGACGAGCTATCACAGATAATAAGTGGCTAGAGTGTGCACTCAAGGCCCATGAGCAGGTCCAGAAAAATAGGCCAAGTAACAATTTGTGTTAACCTTCAATACCACTGGCATAACAATTGATATTTAATCGAGTGGAATGATTAGCCGTGACCATGTCTTGAACACAGTAGATGAAGTAATACAAGGTGAAGCAGAGTTCATTGCTTGATTGGTGATATGAAGGCATGAGGCTACATAATGAGAACTTTAGGATGTGGTCTGCAATTTCAGCGGTGTCAGATCAAATTGTTCAGTGTGATAAGTACTTCAAGCATGCATCATCTAAAACCTTAACTCGATGTAGGCATTTGAATGCATAAAAGCTGTTTCAATCACTCCTGCCCTTAATGCGCCCTTTATTTCCAATTCTCTGCAGCTTTGAACCAATCTCCAAATCCCCCTCTGCTTTGGCAAATTTAATTTTCCTGCTTTTTTTTCACTTATAAACTAAAACGGCTTCTGTGACACGAAGGCAATGAACAAACTCTGAGAAACGGCTGAGTTCATCTGACAAAATTTAAGGACCATCTGAAGCAACAACAACTTGGTGCCAAATGACTTTGGTTACCTTGTTTCGCTTTGGAAACCTTCAATTAAAAACCCTAAAATGGTGGCCAAATGAAATTGCAGCCTGGTTAAGGTATAATTTAAATGTTAAACGAAAGGCATTTTCTGAGCATCATTACGTTCGTACTCAAGTATTGCCCTTTTGTTAAAACCGTACTGCAAAGCGAGTGCTCTTTCACAATTCAATCTTTAATGGCATTTTAAAAATGTCAGAATCACTAAAACTAAAGGAACTGGAGGAGCAGCTCAACTGCTTCAAGTCCAAATAACAAACTCCACTGGAAGACCTGCAGAGTTCCCCAGGGTATAGAGTGCAACTAGGAACCATTAAATGAGCAGACTGTCTAAAGTGTCTCTTGTATCTTAGCACTCTATCTATTGATCACAAGATGGCCACTACTGAGTAAGTAACAATATCAGCTAATAGGATTCCTAGCTCCCCAGTGAGCTACCGATCAATCGCATGTAGTTACCCACTAAAGAGTCACGCTGGAACAGCGCTGCCCAAATTACAGCCCGCATGCCACAAGTCACTTGCAATCCCCGGCAGTCTGACTCTCAAAGTGCAAGCAATTCAATCCAATTTGTTACTTGTTAATTTGTCCTTTATGAATTTCATTGGCTCGTGTGTGCTTGCAAACAGTGCAGATGCCGCATTTGTGGTTAAATCCTGTAAAGTTGCTGGTTTGTGCAGGAATGCTGACAAAACACTACAACTTTAAAAAAACTAAATGGTTTACTCAAAGATCTTCAGTAGCTCCTACACACCGTGCCTGCAGTTCAAATTATTCAGTGTGAAGAGTACTTCAAGCATGCAATATCTAAAACCTCAACTCGATGTAGGCATTTGAATGCATAAAGGCTGTTTCAAACATTTCTGCCCTTAAAATTGGACTTTTATTTCCAATTCTCCTATACTACTGACACGTCACTTTCTGTGCACAGGTCGTGGCAAAATATACATGAATACACATTGTACAAATCTCAAATATATTAGTATTTGCAGCTTGAGATATATGCACATGAAGCTGGAGATTGAGTTAAATGTTGTATGTAGCCCTGCAAGGCTCTCTACTAAACACCCCATGAAGATCATCATCCCTGAGCAAGGAGAGTCACTGAACCCTGATTGCGCAAAAAAACAGAATCATGGTGCATTATAAGACCATAAGACCACATGACATAGGAGCAGAATTAGGCCACTCGGCCCATTGAGTCTGCTCCACCATTCAATCATGGCTGATATTTTTCTCATCCCCATTCTCCTGCCTTTTCCCAATAAATAACATCATTATCATGGTGTAAATCAGTGAGACAAAAGGGACCCAACTTACGGGTCAATCTTATACAGATTGCACATGTTGAGCTTTGCACAGCCTGTTGGAATGGAACATGAGTATCCTGGTCTTTAGGGATGGCATGGTGGCACAGTGGTTAGCACTGTTGCTTCACAACACCAGGGACCTGGGTTCACTTCCGGCCTCAGGTCACTGCCTGTGTGAAGTCTGCACATTCGCTCCATATCTCCGTGGGTTTCCTCTGGGAGTTCTGATTTCCTCCCACAGTCCAAAGATGTGCAGGTTAGGTTGATTGGCCAGGCTAAATTGCCCCTTAGTGTCAGGGGGATTAGCAGGGCAAAATATGTGGGGTTACAGGGATAGGGCCTGGGTGGGATTGTTGTTGGTGCTGGCTCAATGGAATGAATGGCCTCCTTCTGCACTGTGGGGATTCTGTGGTTCAATGTTTCACTTCCAACACAGGGGAGGACTATTCCTTTTAAACATTGTATCATCGCAACTCCCCACTGTTCTGCGACACTGCCATTGTAACAGAATCCGTGGTTTCAAAGCTTGTAGTTTTTGAGACAGATCCTAATTGGATAAGGAAAGGAACTTTCTGCTTTCTATGGAAACACAGTGTGGTGGACCTCAGTTGTGCCTTTGTCCTATATGGACCACCGTTGTGTGTTTGTCATACTCGGACACATCCCCTCCCGGTTTGGTTCCTCCCCTCGGCACCTAGTATAAAGGTGGCTGTCTCCTCCCCCTTGTTCAGTCCAGGTTGGTTATTTGTTGGGATGTGCTCCTGATTCTGTTGTGAATAAAAGCCGACACTTGTATTGGCATATCGGTAGTCTTTCGCCTTATTGATAGCACATCACAGAGGCTGAAACTGAGATGGGGAAACTGAAAGTGGCTAAAACCAGATAAAAGGCCAGAGAGTCATCCGAGCTCAAACGCTGATTGCCCTGGTGCAGTACAAGACAGGCTGGAAACTGGATCCAGGAGCTGGGAATAGGCAAATACAGAGTTGTTGAGGCAGATTCTGTTTCTTGAGGATAACACTGATGGATCCAGTCCATTAGACAGAGTTGAGGCTCTGCAGACATGTACCATTTTGGGGAAGACTGGACATGTGGAAGTTGGTCTGGTTGTACTCTGCTGGCAGCTGGAGAGCTGGCTAAATCCTGGAAGAAAAGGAGCACATACTCTTCTGGAGACAGAGTTTTGAAAGTCTTTGGGGGTGAGATTGATGACATATACACTGTGTGGACAGTCAAGTAAATCTGTAAGATCTGCCATATAAAATGGAATTTATAATTTATAATCGACTGCAATTTGCCTGTTAATTCATTCTTAATTAAACTTGATTTTGGGTTTGATTGTTACAGTGAAAGTTTAAAACATTTTGTCCATCAACCTTTCCATTGGGGTCATTTGAGAAGTTCAGTTATTTCACATTGTTAGTCTCCAAGTCTCATTAAAAACTGCTGGTTAGACCACTCTAAGACTTTGCAGAACGCATATGGCCTATCCTCATACCTATAAGCTCCTGCAGGATACTCCTTTGCATATTTGATCCAATGTGACCCTCAACCTTTAGGCTGATGGGAGTGGGTACAGGTTAGGTGAGAATCAAAGGAAAACATTTTCTCCATCTCAGGTGGGAAGTGGGAGGGCAGCTCAATCTGAAGCTCTCATTGGGTTTGGGGTGCATTCCCCCCTGGGAGATTGAAGTTCCGGCCCTCCCTCCTCTTGGTTTACCCGCAATGCCATATCCATTCCATCTCAACCCTCCTGAATCACCCCCATCCCCCAGAGTATCCCCTAATCTCCCATCCCGCGACCACCAGGACTTACCTCGAGAACAGTTCCGGGACAGACAGAGCACTGCAGTACCTCTTCTTGTCACTGGAGTGATGTGCCTGGATGGATTGGAAAGCTGTTGGTGAATCTGATTGGCTGACAGCTCTAATGGGTAGGACTTACTTCCAAAGACGGACAGAAGTTTTGCCCACTGCCAATCAATGCTCAAGTGAATGTTAAACAGTGACTGGGCTTTCAAGAGTCATCAGTAGTGCGTTATGCACCAAATCTTTCAAACATTACCCTATGGCTGGTTAAATCTCAAAACTGATTGGACACTTGTAAAAATGTGGTTGAAGGAATCTGTGACCAAGTCGCATGCTGGGAATCATCATCTACATGAGAGGAGGTGCTGAAAGGAGCTCACCACAGGGAAAATTGGAAACAGAATTGGAAAGGAAAGTTTGCTGTTGTGAATCAACTTCTGATTTATCTCATACTTAGAAAGAGATGGAAAGTGCCTGAGGAAACAAAGTCTAGTTACTCAGGGGAAAAAAGTGGCCAAGGAGTCAGACTTAATGGTTTTCTATTTTCAACCTGATCCTGAAACATAAAACATTGGATGCCAATTCGCTGAATAATTGATAGGAAAGCTAACAAAAGCATTCTGTGCTAACCGATAACTATTAGCCAAGGATAGCAGATGCAAAATAAGAAGGTTGTTAGTTGCAGTGCAACATTAGTTGTAATATCTACAACTAACAGCATGGTGGCACAGTGGTTAGCAGTGCTGCCTCACAGCGTCAGGGACCCGGGTTCGATTCCTGCTTGGGTCACTGTGCGGAGTTTGCACATTCTCCCCGTGTCTGCGTGGGATTCCTCCGGATGCTCCAGTTTCTTCCCACAGTCCAAAGGTGTGCGGGTTAGGTGGAATGGCCATGTTAAATTGCCCCTTAGTGTCAGGGGGACTAGCTAGGGTAAATGCATGGGGTTATGGGAATAGAGCCTGGGTGGGATTGCTGTCCGTGCAGACTCGATGGGCTGAATGGCCTCCTTCTGCACGGTAGGATTCTATGGTCAGCACTGCTGCCTCACAGCACCAGGGACCCAACTTCGATTCTCGGCTTGGGTCACTGTCTGTGTGGAGTTTGCATGTTCTCCCCATGTCTGTGTGGGTTTTCTCCGGGTGCTCCGGTTTCCTCCCACAGTCCAAGAATGTGCATGTTAGGTGGATTGGCCATGCTAAGTTGCTCCTTAGTATCCCAGAATGTGTAGGTTGGAGGGGGGTTTAATGGGGTAAATATGTGGGGTTACAGGATAGGATCTGGGTTAAATGCTCTCTCGGAGAGGGTCCATACAGACTTGATGGGCTGAATGGCCTGCATCTGCAATGTAGGGATTCTATAATCTCTCCTTTTGATTTAATGAAACTAGCTATCCTACATTTAGATACTTCAGTGACATTAACTCAGGTGAAACGTATATATAATAAAACCACTGGCAGGTAATATGGGTCTTCCTTTTGCATTCATTCATGGGATGTGATATTGCTGACTAGGCAATATCACATCCCATCCCTAATTGCCCTTCAAAAGATGGTGGTCGAACTGCTGCAATCCATGTTATGAATCAGGGTTCCTTAAAGTAAGTGGGCATTTTCCCTAAACTGCACCGTCCATAGGATGATATCACTGTCATTTTCACTGGGATTTTACTTTGTGTAGCAAGATCTCAGCTAGTCCATGTGAAGTCAGATTCATTTGAATTCCTCGACACATTCAGTGTTCACTGGGGAGTGGAGATTTCTCACCGAGTGATGTTAGATGTCAGAATGCATTGACGTTGAAATGACAGAGTTATGAGAACTGTCAGAAATGCAGAATCACTTCTAAGGAGGAGCCTGCTACGAACTCTACTAACTACCGAGTCTTCATCGTACAAAATATCACTGGTACTCAGAGTGTGCATCACATTTAGCTGTTGCATCCCGTGGGCAGAAGTAAGAGGAAACTAATGAAGTACCACAACAGATAGTTCTCAGACACTGCAAGGATCCATCGCTTGAACACATAAGACTTACCACAGAGTGGTTGGCACTGCTGCCTCACAGTGCCAGGGACCTGGGTTCAATTCTCGGCTTGGATCACTGTCTGTGCGGAGTCTGCATGTTTCCCCCTTGTCTGCGTGGGTTTCCTCCGGATGCTCCGGTTTTCTCCCACAATTTGAAAGACGAGCTGGTTAGGTGCACTGGCCTTGCTAAATTCTCCCTCAGTGTACCTGAACAGGTGCCAGAGTGTGGCGATTAAGGGATTTTCACAGTAACTTCATTGCGGTGTTAATGTAAAGCCTACTTGTGACGCTAATAAATAAACTTAACCTAAAACTAAAACTTTGATTTTCCCAAGTTGATCATCCACTGGGGCCTCTATCTCCAGGTACCTTGCATTGAAGAGGGCATTGGCAAATATGGGCCTTCGTGTTAACCTTCCCTCGAGGCGTGGACTACCTTCGTCAATGATACATTCATCCAGTTTGCAGGGATCTTTAAAAAGATCATTCTAAGTCCATCTGGGGCTCAATGGATAGTTTTGCTGGATTTTCCCTCTGGTGATTACAAAAAATATATGGTCGCTGAAAAACATATGGTTGCCGATAGAACAGATTGTGCACAAACAGTGGGATTTTTCCCTTTAGCCTGTGTTAAATACAAACTGGGGATTTTTACTCAAATTTATGAAAAACAAAATTTTTTTTTGCAACCGATGATAATAATTCTGTTACCCGTATTGTAAATGATTAATCAATTCATTATTTGACTGGATTGATGAGTTCAGCACCTTAACTTCTGGATCACTTTCTATTTTTTAAATGTGTTTAATTCGTGGGCATTATAAGCTCGGCCACTCAGACCATCGTGCATGTTACCAATATAGAAATCTGGGTTCGTTGCACATAGTCTTCTCCAAGTATATACCCAAGGTTTCTAGGTGTCCAGATCCCCAACAACCTGACCTGGTCCCTCTACGCTGATGCTATAGTTAAGAAAACCCACCAACGCCTCTACTTTTGCCAGTCTTAGTAACTACCTTTAATCCCCATTCCCTTTTCCATTTTGTAGCCAGTTTGCTATCCATTCTACTACTTGACCCCTGGCTCCACAAACTCTGATCTTAGTCATGTAACCTTTGAAAGCTGTAACATATACCTATAAAAAGAAAATGTGAATAGTTCAAGAGAATCTGCACAGTCTTTCTTACAGAGATGCTGCAAATTAAGAGAATTCACAAAAGAAAAACTTTAGAAGTGAAAATGGTCGAGAGCTTCAAGTTTTTAGGTGTCCAGATCACCAACAATCTGTCCTGGTCCCTCCACACTGATGCTATAGTTAAGAAAACTTACCAACGCCTCTGCTTTCTCAGGAGGCTAAGGAAATTCAGCAAGTCCGCTATGACTCTCACCAACTTTTACAGATGCACCATAGAAAGCATCCTTTCCAGATGTATCACAGCTCAATATGGCTCCTCCTCTGACCAAGACTGCAGGAAAATACAAAAGACTGTAAACGTAGCCACAGCTAACAGTCTGCCATCCGCTGACTCCGTCCACACTTCCTGCTGCCTCAGAAAAGCAGCCAGCATAATCAAGGATCCCACCCACACTGGACATACCCTCTTCTATCTTCTTCCGTTGAGAAAAAGACACAAAAATCTGAGGACACGTACCAACCAACTCAAAAACAGCTTCTTCCCTGCTGCCATCAGACTTTTGAATGGGCCTATTACATATTAAGCTGATCTTTCTCTACACCCTAACTATGACTGTAACACTACATTCGGCACTCTCTCCTTTCCTTCTCCCCTATGTGCTTTATGTATGGTATGCTTTGTCTGTATAGCGCACGAGAAACAATACTTTTCACTGTATCCCAATACATGTAACAATAATAAATCAAATCAAATCAACCCTAGTTAAGTGTGAGTGAAACCATGCTCTTCATACAAAATGAAAATACAGTTTAAAGATTAACACTAGCTAAAAGAACAAAACTACACCTGTTGCTGACTACATGCTATATGATGCAGAAGGGTGACTACTGTTCCAGAAGTAGTAATGTATCAAACATGATATGACTGGGCCACAAACTGTGAGAAGAATATGGAGAGTTCTTACTGCTGATGCAAACAGAGTAATTTGCTGATCTTTGATCAAATAAATCACTGTAACTTTAATTAATATAAAAGGCATCCTTGTTTGAACATTTGAATTTGCATTCCCCAGCGGAATATCAATTATTTAAAATCACTGGAATGCAAAATTTAGTCCCGATAAATTCATACTCGAAAAATGAATCTCCAGGATGGTCACGTAACCAAGTCTTTAAAAAAACATGCAAGTATTTCAATAATTCATTTTGACATCAATATTAATTGCTTGACATTTTTGACTTCAGTCACCAAAATTAGGGGTTGCTTCATTTGCTGTTTAAAAAAAAAGGGATGTTGGACTTTTCGAAACTGGAGAACACGCTTTCACAAACGCAAATTCATCTTCGATTTAGCCGTGGAGAAAGCAATTTATGATGTTTTACCTTTACTAACAGTAATGTCACATCAACCACTTTCCAACGATGAGGCAGCTTTGCACTAGAAAGGCAGGTGGACAGGAGGGCTGGAGGGAAGGGTACGGTTATAGGTGGGAAGGCACAAGCAGGTTAATTAAGGTTGAACAAGGCTCATTATATATCTTTCCAGCTGCTTGTGCTTTCTTGAAGTACTGCAATTACTTTACACTCACCCGCTGCTCTTTCAAGAACAAATGTCATAATGTGCGCAGAAAAACAAAGGGTCTGGCACCCATGCCGTTGAGTTATTCTTGAAGTAATAGACCACTCTGATGCTCTTGTAGTCACTTCCAGATCTGCAGCTGCTGTGGCATTCTATGCACTGTGGTACAATGGTTAGCACTGCTGCTTCACTGCCTGGCCGTACCCCTCTCCCCTGGGGGCGATACTCACCTTTACGCAATGTTGTTGGAGAGAGTCATGGCTTTCAGATTTTGCAGGATCCTGAGTTCCCGCCAGCATTCCCGTAGACAGGACAGAGTTGGAGAGAATCATAGAATCCCTACAGTGCAGAAGGAGGCCATTCGGCCCATCGAGTTTGCACCGACCACAATCCCATCCAGGCTCCATTCCCACAACCCCACATATTTACCCCACTAATCCCCTGACACTAAAGGCCAATTTAGCATGGCCAATCAATCTAACCCGCACATCGTTGGACTGTGGGAGGAAACTAGAGCACCCGGAGGAAACCCATGCAGACATGGGGAGAAACTTGACGCGAGGCTGGAATTGAACCCGGGTCCCCAGCGCTGTGAGGTAGCAGTGCTAGCCACTGTGCCACCGTGCCGTTATTTCAGATTTCCAGCATCTGCAATATTTTGCTTTTGATCAAAAGCCAATAGCCTTTCACTTACTGCACAATTAGTGACATAACACTTATAACACTAAGGTGTACCTTTGATAAAATCTCTTGCAATATTAGGGCTTGGTTTGCCTCCCTCATTTCTTCAACTGACAATACAACTTGAAGGCTCTATAGTACCGAGTTAAACCACTGCTTCCCTGACTTAAATCAGACGTGAGACACAAATAAAATTAAGAGAGTCAACTACACCACCCTCACCCCTTCCTTTCTCTTTAATCTCCTCCAGCCCTCAGTGTTATCTGCATTCCCTTAACTCTGGCACCCCGTTCACCACTGATTTTTAAATCGCTCCAACATTGGTAACTTCACCTTCAGTTACCTAGGCCCAAGCTCTGGGATTCTTATGGGCCTCACTATGTTTTTTTCCCCCCTTTAAGCCACTCTTTAAAACCTACCTCTTTGACAAAGCTTTTGATGAACTGGATTCCCGTCTCCTTGTTCAGGTGGGAATGGAATCAAGAATGGCAATAAAACTTTGTTTTTAATCACTGGAATCTTAATTTTCCTGTGCTTCTCTGACCCTACCCCATTTTTACATGGCCGTTTCGCAGATCAAGAATGGCTAGGGTTGCAACCCCACACCTGCTGATGTCAAGGTCATGATGTGGAGATGCCGGCGTTGGACTGGGTAAACACAATAAGAGTTTTAACAACACCAGGTTAAAGTCCAACAGGTTTATTTGCTAGCAAATGCCATTAGCTTTCGGAGCCCTGCTCCTTTGTCAGATGGAGTGGATATCTGCTCATAAACAAGGCACACAGAGACACAAAATTAATTTACAGAATACTGATTAGAATGCGAATCTTTACAGCTAATCAAGTCTTAAAGATACAGACAATGTGAGTGGAGGGAGCATTAGGCACAGGTTAAAGAAATGTGTATTGTCTCCAGACAATACACGGGCGGCACGGTAGCACAGTGGTTAGCACTGCTGCTTCACAGCTCCAGGGACCTGGGTTCGATTCCCGGCTTGGGTCACTGTCTGTGTGGAGTTTGCACATTCTCCTTGTGTCTGCGTGGGTTTCCTCCGGGTGCTCCGGTTTCCTCCCACAGTCCAAACATGTGCGGGTTAGGTTGATTAGCCATGCTAAAATTGCCCCTTAGGTTAGAGAGATTAATGGGTAAATGTGTAGGGATATGGGGATAGGGCCTGGGTGGGATTGTGGTCGGTGCAGACTCGATGGGCCGAATGGCCTGTTTCTGCACTGTAGGGATTCTATTCTATGATTCTATGACAGGACAGCCAGTGAGATTCTGCAAGTCCAGGAGGCAAGCTGTGGGGGTTACTGATAGTGTGACATGCACCCAAGATCCCGGTTTAGGCCGTCCTCATGTGCGCGGAACTTGTTATCAGTTTCTGCTCAGCGACTCTGCGCTGAGATGTGTCGTGAAGGCCGCCTTGTTCATTCATCCAACACCGCTCAACAATCACCAGGCAAGACTGTTCTCTTCCTGTGGGGGAGCACTTCAGCGGTCACGGGCATTCAGTCTCTGATCTTCGGGTAAGCGTTCTCCAAGGCGGCCTTCACGACACATGACAGCGCAGTCACTGAGCAGAAACTGATAGCCAAGTTCCGCACACATGTGGACATCCTAAACCGGGATCTTGGGTTCATGTCACACTATCGTAACCCCCACAGCTTGCCTCCTGGGCTTGCAGAATCTCACTGGCTGTCCTGTCTGGAGACAATACACATTTCTTTAACCTGTGCCTAATGCTCCCTCCACTCACATTGTCTGTATCTTTAAGACTTGATTAGCTGTAAAGATTCGCATTCTAATCAGTATTCTGCAAATTGATTTTGTGTCTCTGTATGCCTTGTTTGGGAGCAGATATCCACTCCATCTGACGAAGGAGCAGGGCTCTGAAAGCTAAAGGCATTTGCTACCAAATAAACCTGTTGGACTTTAACCTGGTGTTGTTAAAACTCTTACGATGTCAAGGTTGCCATTGACAGTCAGTTGAGAAATCAGGAACATTCTGAGGGGTAAGCATTAAATGATTTGACAACTTCAAATGTCATTATTAAATGTAGTATAAATTAGATGGACCTTTTATTGCAGTGAGTAATTGTAAGACTCTGCCATGTGTTACGATCACCTGAGGAGGGGTAAGAATTGAGTACCCCAGTTTACAACTCCATGTCTGACTGGAACAGTATTGTTGTGAAGTTAGCGAGGATGTGCTTTGCCAATACTGCAGGGGTTCCGCTATGTACATTTTCAGATTATACTGTATTAATTAGACAGTTTTTCTGAGTTTAAATCTCAAGATAAGTTTATTGATCCTACTACTCAAATTGTTAAAAATCTGGATAAATTGTAACCATTTCCCAGGTCCTGCAGGCCCAGATCCTGGATGATCGAATCTGAGTCTAGAGGTAAAGAATTTTTTACTGTTCATGTAAAAAAATAAGCAATCAAAGAAGTATTTTGTTTAGGTGTCTTCCTGGATGTAGCCTCCAAAAGATCTTGGTTTGCAATAGATTTCTCAGCATGGAGTTGCGGCCAAGATTAGATTGGCCATGATCTTATTGAATGGTAGAGAAGTCTCAAGATTAATGAATTGCCTGCTCCTGCTCCTAATTCTTATGTTCTTATGTTCTCAGGGTGGTTACTTTTCAAATCCGGGTACAACACTTCTGAGAAAGAGGGAGACAGCGCTTTAAAACCTTTCAGTATCGCCCTCTGATCTCTTCTTTCTAGCTTGTTAAAAAAGTTCTTTAAAGCCTTTCTGGCGGAACATTCCAGAGGAATTGGACTACCATGTCTGCAGTAAGCATTGTTTTGTAGAGCAGGTGGATATTATTTTGATGTCTTATCTCAGAAACATTTGAAGATTAATAGTGTAAAAGCTACCAGGAGGGGGGGCCTTGAGATTCTGTTCGATTTTATTCCACCTGGGTGAAATGTAAAGTTGTGTTTTGGTGCTGATCGGCTGTCCCTCCATTGTCTTAAGAGAATTAGATTTTTATTTTAATCCAGCCAGAAAAAGAAGCATTGGTCTTTTTATTTTAAAAAAACTCATAACACTTGCAAAGCTAAGTTATATATTATATTCATCTACATTGTATATGTGTTGCGATGCATTGAAGTACTTTTTCCAGTGGTTCCAATTTTCCAATGCTTGGAAAATCTAATGTCAAAATCTGAAGTGATTTAAAAGTCTTTGTCTTTGAAAAATAAAATGTGTCTGCAGCTTTCCTATCTGCCCTAGACTCCTAGATCATCCGCTGTAGCTTAGAAAAGAAAATAGAGCATCCAATTTTTGCAGTTTCAATAGGCTTTATTATCTAGCGTTGTAATGATTTGTTTTGGCAACCAAGATTATAATTGAATGCTTTTCTGAATTTTACAAGCTACAGAACCACTTATCTCAGCAGGGAGCTATAGATTGTTACTTTTAACAGGTTATTAATGTTTATTTCTTTGATGCGGTTACTGAATAGAAGTTTGTTTGATTATACAACAAATTGACCACTTGAGACATCTTAAGTGTTTTTAATTGGGTCAGGAGTTTTTTTTATATGAAGAGTTGTATTTTTCATTGACAGCTCCATATGATTGTAAGAGGTGTACATTTTAATATTCATTTCAACTGATTCCCATTGTTATTGCACAGCTCCTGAAGTCTGTCAAAAATGGACACTGAAGCAAATGGCTATGGAGGATACATGGGAGAAATGGCAAGTGAATTATAATCCCAGCACTTTTTATTTGGACTATTCTGGATCAGGCATACTCCTCAAATGATAACTTTCACTTATGGTTGAGAAAGACCCAGAGAGACGCTTAAAAGGGTTTGAAGAATTGATTCAACTCTTCCTGAAGGAAATAAACCACCCAGATAGCCTTTTTGACAAGATTTAGCTGAATTATAACAACCTAGATATTATAAGAATCCAGGCATCTCTACTCAACAATATACCTCTCCACTGAAGAGTTCGTGGAGATGGGTTTTCAAATTTGGATACAGAAGATTGTGTGAGTCAATATATTTTCTAAATTGTATAAAAGTTTATGAAAGAACCAAACATGCAATCCCTGTTTGATGGTAATCGCAACATTGATGGTTCTAGGACAATAAAATATAATCTTAATTAGAGAATCCAAGCATTATTAATGATACAGAGAGATATTTAAGATATCCATCAATATTCAAAGTAATGTTTGCCTTAAATCTCTGTAGAAAGCTATAGAATAGCGAGATGCCTTTATTCCAATTAAGGGGAGAATTATTAACAGTACACTACAGCAGCTATCTTTATCTTGAGAGAGAGTGCAGTGAATCCAGTGAATCCAAAAATCCTACTGTGTAGTTCCAATACTTAGGTCATAAAAGACTTGAACCAGCAGGAAGCATGTTGAGCACTCATGCTGGACAACCTCCTTTGTTTTTGGAAACATTGTTTATTTTAATCAACATCCTTCAAGCAAACACGATAATGAGAGATGCTGATGATGGTCAGAACATTCAGTTTTCAAGAGTCATTTGATAAATTATTTAGTGTCATCCTTAAGGTTCATTGGATTATTATAACTTAACAAGTTTTCAATAGATCGCTGAAATGATATAGTGAATAAAACCAGGTATGAAGGGGCAAGGATAAGGGGGCATAAGGATGATGAAATAGGCCAATGGCGCAGCAAGCCTTGGTAGGCTCTTCCTCCTCATCCTTCTTGGCACTCACGCTCCTCTGGTGGTGCCTCGGCGGTTAGGAAATCCAAATCCTTCCCACCCACATCTACAAGAATAGGACAGGTATGGGCACAGGTGACTGAGTGGGCTTGCAGAAGCCAGAAAATGACCCAACTCACATTTACCAAACCCAACACAAAAATCCAACCCAATATCTCCTCATGTGGTTCAATGCTTTGTTTTATATTATTCCTGTGACGTGAATTGGGAAATTTCATTACATTAATGGTGGTGTATTATGATGAGGCGATGTCGTAGTGGTATTGTCACTGGATTAGTAATCCAGGGACCAAAGGTACTGCTCTGGGGACCCGGGTTCAAATCCCACCACAACGGATGGTGAAATTTGAATTCAATAAAATATCAATACAAATTTGGCATTAAAAGTCTACTGATGACCATGAAACCATTCTCGATTGTTGTAAAAACCCATCTGGTTCACTAGTGTCCTTTCGGGGAAGAAAATCTGTCATCCTTAGTTGGTCTGGCCTACACGTCAGTCCAGGCCCAGAGCAATGTTGTTCACTTTTAAACACCCTTGTGGATGGGCAATAAATGTTGTGACACCCACATCCCATTAACAAATTTTTAAAATGTTGTTATAGTTGTTGTTTTCATTTAGGTTTCCTTATGGGTCGGCAGGAGCACATGAGGAAGCCTTGGGCATTCCTTGCACCAGGCTGTCCCCATTCCCAATTGCCATCAAGTTTTTTCCTCCTTTGCAATCTTTCCACAGGTTTTCCCAGAAACCATTCCCATGGGGCTATGCCTGTAACCTGCCAATGCCTGACAAGGAATCCTGCCTGTCAGGCTGGGCAGTCATTCAAAATCCTGAGTCTGGTGGGAATTTGTGGAACTTTATTTGACTGAGGCCATGCCATTATATCGACACAGCCTCCATGATAGACGACACAGTGGCACAGTGGTTAACACTGCTGCCTCAGAGCACCAGGGACCGGGGTTCGATTCCCGACTTGGGTCACTCTCTATTTAGAGCCTGCACGTTCCCCTCGTGTCTGCGTGTGTTCCCTCCGGGTGCTCCGGTTTCCTCCCACAGTCCGAAAGACATGCTGGTTAGGTGGATTGGCCATGCTAAATTTTCCCTTAGTGTACCCGAACAGGTGCCAGAGTGTGGCGACTAGGGGATTTTCAGAGTAACTTCATCATAGAGTTAATGTAAGCCTACTTGTGAAACTGATAAATAAACTTAAACTTGCTTGAGGCCCTGCAGTTATAATCAACACAGCCTCCAAGATCTCAGCCTTCTCATTTCCATCAGGAACCACTGAGGTGTCCTGTACCCCTCCCAACAGCCCCCATACATGAAAATCAAGGTCGCTGTGGTCACTTCAGGCAGTCATGCAATATATCAGGGGTGTCAGGGCAGCACGGTGGCACGATGATTAGCACTGCTGCCTCACAGCACCAGGGGCCTGGGTTCGATTCCCAGCTTGAGTGACTGTCTTTGTGGAATTTGCACATTCTCCTCGTGTCTGTGTGGGTTTTCTCTGGGTGCTCAGGTTTCCTCCCACAGTCCAGAGATGTGCGGGTTAGATTGATTGGCCAGGCTAAATTGCCCCTTAGTGTCAGGGAGTTAGCAGGGTAAATAAGTGGGGTTTCCAGGGATAGGGCCTGGGAGGGATTGTGATCGGTGCAGACTCGATGGGCCAAATGGCCTCTTTCTGCACTGTAGGGATTCTATGATTCTATGACATTACACAACTTTTCTTTCAGAAGATAAGCTCCAATTATAAATTACAGCACTTTTCCTCCCCCCCCACCCCCCAGATGTACCCCGTCCCCCCAGCACCCCACACCTGCCCACCTCGCCACAACCCCTCGCAGCACCCCTAACTCCCCCATGCCCAAGAATAATGCTACAGAACTGAAGTACCATTAACTTCCGTGACACAGACAAAATGGTGCCAGCCATTATGAAGGTATGTAGTCCCAGAAATGGAGTTTATAGTCTCAGTTGCCGATAAGACCATAAGATGTATGAGCAGAATTAGGCCACATGACCCATCTCGTCTGCTCCGCCATTCAATCATGGCTGATTTTGTTCTCATCCCCATTCTCCTGCCTTTTCCCCATAACCCCTGAACCCCTTATTAATCAAGAACCTATCTATCTCTGTCTTAAAGACACTCAATGACCTGGCCTCCACAGAATCCTGCAGCAGAGTTCCACAGATTTACCACTCTCTGGCTGAAGAAATTCCTCCTCACCTCTGTTTTAAAGGATTGTCCCTTTAGTTTGAGATTGTGCCCTCTGGTTCTAGATTTTCCTACTGATGGAAACGTCCTCTCCACGTACACTCTATCCAGGCCTCGTAGTATCCTGTAAGTTTCAATAAGATCCCCCCTCATTCTTCTAAACTCCAACGAGAACAGACCCAGAGTCCTCAACCGTTCCTCATACGACAAGCTCTTCATTCCAGGGATCATTCTTGTGAACCTCCTCTGGACCCTTTCCATGGCCAGCAAATTCTTCCTTAGATATGGGGCCCAAAACTGCTCACAATACTCCAAATAGGGTCTGACCAGAGCCTTGTACAGCCTCAGTACATCTGATGCACGTTGCGTTGACAATATAAAATTCAGATTCGTGACCGGCAGGAGGTCATGTTTAAATAATGAGCCACTCCGACAGAATTCTTAATGTGATATGCTTTCGGAATTAAAATGAGAGTGGCTAATTATGCACTACATGGAATAATTACCAGATTAAACAGAACTCGACAGCTATGCTCTTAATACAGAGTTATTATCGTCAACTTCCTCACTCGCTTTACATTCCAGTGAAGGATGGCCATTTCCAACAATGGAATTACGGGCTTGCATTCATCTTCAACAACTGGCAGACTATGCTTTGCTCAGGGTGAACAAAACTTTGCACAAACTCATGCGAATCCCCAAGAATGCAATTTCATTAGTGAAAATGATTAAAAAGTCACATGAAATAATGATCCTTTAAAGGTATTTCAAGCAGCTAATGAACCATCTGTGTTGGAAAAGTTTACTTATCCAGCTGTGGTGTCTGCCAAATGGATGGGAAATATCTTACCTGCAGCGCAGCAAAGTAATCGCAACTGACCAGCACTGAAACTTCTGGACAAGTCAGTCATGGGCATTGTAGAGGAGGGGGAAGGAGGTCACTGCAGGAGCATTTCATCAACCACCCAGCCTGAATTTTCAGTTGCCTGTGCGGGCCAGGCTAGCAGTGGGTGTGCTTTGATTATAGTGCTACTGGATGGTGTGTCTTAATGCCCCCAGAACATGCTGGAACTTTCAAACTGAAGACAGGACATTGAGAACCTACCTTCCTCCAATGGAAAGCCTGCAAAGCTCCTTGAATGCCTATTGACAGAGCATGATGTGGAGATGCCGGCGTTGGACTGGGCTGGGCACAGCAAGAAGTCTCACAACACCAGGTTAAAGTCCAACAGATTATTTGGAATCACAGGCTTTCGGAGCACTGCTCCACTCACCTGATGAAGGAGCAGCGCTCCAAAAGCTCGTGATTTCAAATAAACCTGTTGGACTTTATCCTGGTGTTGTGAGACTTCTTACTATTGACAGAGTAGGAAGGGTAAGAAGGTGAGTTTCAATTTGTAAGTCACTAAAACTGAACAGTCTAATGTGTGAGTACACAGCTGTTAGATTTAGTTTATTTATTAGTGTCACAAGTAGGCTTACATTAGCACTGCAATGAAGTTACTGTGAAAATCCCCTCGTCGCCACACTCCAGTGCCTGTTCGATTGCACTGAGGGAGAATTCATCATGGCCAATCCACCTAACCAGCACGTCTTTCAGACTGTGAGAGAAAACCAGAACACCCAGAGGAAACCCACGCAGACACGGGGAGAACGTGCTGACTGCACAGCCATCTTAGGCTGAAATTGAACCCGGGTCCCTGGCACTGTGAGGTAGCAGTGTTAACCACTGTGTCATTGTGCAGATTCAGTGTGGGTAAATATCAATGGATTTTGGGAATTAGAGGATCTTGTTCCAGATCAGACACAAAAGGGGTGGGATTTTCCAGCCCCCTTGCGAAGTGTTTTTCGGCAGCGGAGGTAGCTCGCTATTGGCCGCTGGTGAGATGTTCAGGTCTCACTGACATCTATGGCATCCTTATCACTGCAATTTTCTCTAACTGTTCCCTTTTCTGCATTCTCCTGCGTTTGTCTAAATCTGCCCATTGTGACCCACTTGTCACTTTGTACAGGGCATTGGTGAGGCCACACCTGGAGTATTGTGTGCAGTTTTGTTGTCGTTATCTGAGGAAGGATGTCCTTGCTATAGAGGAAGTACAGCGAAGGTTTACCAGGCTGATTCATGGGATGGAAGGTCTGTCATATGAGGAGACACTCAGTCAGTTAGGATTAGATTCACTGGAGTTTAGAAGAGTGAGAGGGGATCTCATAGAAACTTATAAAATCCTAACAGGGTTAGACAGGGTAGATTCAGAAAGAATGTTCTGGATGGTGGGGAACTCCAGAACTAGGGGTCATAGTTTGAGGATAAGGAGTGAATCTTTTAGGACTGAGGTGAGGAGTAATTTCTTCAGCCAGAGAGTAGTGAATGTGTGGATTTCACTACCACAGAAAGCACTTCAGGCCAAAACGTTGTGTGATTTCAAGAAGAAATTGGATATAGTTCTTGGGGCTAAAGGGATCAAGGGATATGGGGGTAAGGGGGGATCAGGATATTGAATTTGATGATCAGCCATGTTCAGGATGAATGGCAGAGCAGGCTAGAAGGGCCGAATGGCCTACTCCTACTTCTAGTTTCTATGTTTTCTATGTTTCTATTACGGGTGGCTTGCCCAGTCCACTGCTGGAGGACCAGCTGGTGGAAAAGGCTGGAAAATCCCATCCAATATCTTTAAATTGGTTTTGTCGGGTCCGGTACCAGCAGGTAATTTTCCAAACTTCAAACTAATTTTAAGATAGAGGACACTAAGACTGGAAAAGATGACCATCCAGAATATGTAGTCTGTTTCAATTTAAAGTTAATCTGAGAACTAACCTTTGAGATATTCAACCACAAGAAAGCTCTGAACCTGCTGTACGCTCTTCATTTTACAAGACCCTCACTCCAAGTTTAAATCACCCAATCCATTCAAAAGACTACAGGCCTGCCATGGGGGAGACCAAAGATCATTAATCAGAGATCGAGATAACTGTCACTTGTACAGGCTCAGGACCTTTACTTGTATCTAATCTTCGTGTGTGTGGGTGCATAAGTTAGGCTGAGTGTGTGTGACACTGTGATTAATTAGGGGCAAGCGTAAGAGAATAAATAACCTTCTTCATTTTAAACTCACCAAATCTTGCTGTTTATTTAAATGGAATTACACAATTATTTAATGGAAATACACATTCCATGTATTTACCCCATTAATTCTGCCACCTCCCCCCGCCCCCCCCCCCTCCCCCCGCCCCCCGCCCCCGCCCCCCAACCTACACATCCTGGGATACTAAGGGGCAATTTAGCATGGCCAATCCACCTAACCAGCACATCTTTGGACTGTGGGAGGAAACTGGAGCACCCGGAGGAAACCCACGCAGGCAGGGCGAGAGTGTGTAAACTCCACACAGATAGTCATCCAGCGGCTGGAATCAAATCCGGGTCTCTGGTGCTGTGAGGCAGCAGTGCTAACCGCTGTGCCGCCATGCCATTGGACCCGGAAATCCTCTGAATATCAGGGGTGGGGTTTTCCAGCCACGCTCACTCCAAAACTGGAAAATCCCACCCTTGGTCAATGGACTTTTGTATGGCCCGTATCCCGCTACAATTCCTGTGGCGGGTGGGACGGGAAACGTCCCACCCCCTCCCCCCCCGCCCTTCCCCAGGTTTCCAAATCCAGTTTGAAAATCATGCCCTGACAATGCAGCATGGTTATTGTTAGATGCTCTGGCTTGAATACAAAAAGCCCCCATTCTTCAGCTGAGAGTTAGTCTGACCTGAACTAAAATCTGGCTTTGTATCATGCAGCTGCAAGAGATCGCTATTTAACAAGACACAAAAAAAAGCAAACCTTTTCTTTCCTCAAACATTTTGCTTTAATTCAGACTTAGAGCAGCAGCAATTCAGCACTAAACACAAGCAAAACCATCCGTTAGCATTTCATAGCAACAGTGCACTGTTTCCATAGTAAGACTCAATAACATTGCCCCTCACATCTTCAACAAACCTTTTGGCAACTTGTCCATTTAAGAGATTTGACTTGGCCTTTTTTTTTTACTTTTTACTTCTTTGCGATGCCCCTGAAATCCATTCTGTTGGTACAGTTAATCCTAACACGGATGTTTGGAATTTATTGTAAGCCACGGTTTGGCACATTTGGATCACGGTAGAAAATGTAGCCCCAGCTTAAAGAAATGAGGTTTTCTTCTCTGCTTATTTATTTATCAAAGGGATCTTTATTTAACACGGGAGTGCTTTGAAAATCAAGCAGTTGATTTGTGTGGACAAACAGGAATGTTATCGTAGCCCAGTAGGTACTTTTCTGAAGCCAGTATTGAGACACGATCTAGTGCATGGGGAGTGTGGATGTGGATGTGGGCTGGTTAGTAGGCCTGCCTCAGTTCTCAAACACAGCAGTCCAGCTCCCATCATCATACAAAGGCCTCTAAACCTCCCTTCACCATCCCTCACACCCCACACACTCCCACATTCCCCAAAGTCATCCCACATTTCCTCCGATTTCCCCTCGTATTCCTCATGGCACCCCTATCTTCCCATTTATCCTCCATCGCCACATACCAGTACACACCATGTAAAGTTCCCGGGAGCCTGTGCAATAGCAATGGGAATTGTTTTTAAATGATCGGAATTTCAATAAAAATCTAACAATCTAAGAAAATCCTGAATTCAAAATTGCTATCCTTGATACCGGACAAAATCCTGCAGGAAATAGATTATTACCCCTTAAGAGCCTATTAGAATTGTAAACAAATCAGAAACAACATCAAAGACATCAGGGGCGATCTTGCCAAAATAATTCTAAGTGCCGAACAGACATGAAAATGGGAGTCGCACCCATTTCTGGGCGTCACTCTCTTATGCCACATAGAAAAAAAAGAGGCAAAGTGCAATTCTCGCCAGTAGGGGGAGTGGACAGAGTCAATTCACGCCAGGAAACGCTAGTATATAGTGAATTGGAAGATTGTCACTCCCCCGGACATCGCCTCCCCCACCTCCCGATGTACCTCCCCGATGGTACACCCCCATCTCAGCATCCTCCCCTGACTCACCCCCCAGCCGATTGCCACCCTCATTCACCCCTCCCACATCCCTTGGTAATGCCCAGTGCCTGGTGGGGAATACCAATGTGCCCAGTGGGCACTGCCAGATTGCCAGGCTGGCAGTGCCAGGGTTCCAGGCTGGCATTGTCCCCCTGTTCCCGACCACCCAGGAGGTCTCAATGGCCTCTGGTCCTAGAAGCAAGGCCCATTGCTGGAGACCACATGTGATCCTCACTTGTGAGGACCTACACCAGCATGGCCATTAAGGCTAATGAGCCTGGATGATTGTGTCCTGGGCTCACTAACAATATTTACACACATGCACCATTTTTGTTTGGTGGTACAGAGTTTTGGAAGCTCAGTTTTTTTGCCTCTCTCATACTCTTACTGGCTCACCATGCCAATGAATTGGTAGGATGAGAGTGTAAGAAAGTCCCCATAAACCGTTATTATAGTTCAGTAAAAATGTCAATAATACCACAACCTGAGCTGAAGCTTTTGAATCTCAGCCAAGCATTCATGATGGAATAGCTCTCATGGCAAAAGCTTCCAGCTTCACTGACAGAACAGGTATCTATTTTCATTTCATTTCATTTCAGAATGCTTGGTAATCAATGGAGGAGGAGCAGATGCAGAACATTTCTTTAACCATAAAAGCAGGCTTTTTTTTAAATGGAGAGATCTGCCCGTCCAATTAAATCAGAGCACAAAACATGACAACAAAGCAAATTGTTTATTTTCAATACATTGTAGTGCTTTCTCCATTGGAAAGGTACTGTAATGCATGTGAATAATTAAGCAATGCTGGGCAATGCAATTGTAAAATTACCTTTGCAGGTCGGATTCTTATGATGACTCATTTAATTAAAAGACATGTACATTGCAATTCAGCACCTGATAATGAAATTTTAAGATGCCAAAGTATTTTTACACTTACATTTCTGAATTTTCTCAACTCCTCAACAGGTTTTCGAATGTCTTCATGATCTCTGAAGCTTGGCATGCTTTTAATGGGCTTCCAAAACCCTGCACCATCACACAAAAACGGTGCATGGATAGAAATCTGATTTTTGGCCCCCATTTCATAGAATCTTAGAAACCCTACAGTGCAGAAAGAGGCCACCTGGCCCATCGAGTCTGCACCGACCACAATCCCACCCAGGCCCTATCCCCATATCCCTACACATTTACCCGCTAATCCCTCTAACCTGTGCATCTCAGGACACTAAGGGGCAATTTTAGCATGGCCAATCAACCTAACCCGCAAATCTTTGGACATCCCCATTAAAAATGGGGAAAAGTTTTAAATTTTATTTATTAGTGTCACAAGTAGGCTTACATTAACACTGAAATTAAGCTACTGTGAAAATCCCCTAGTCACCACACTCCTGTGCTTGTTTGGGTACACAAAGGGAGAATTTTGCATGGCCACTGCAACTAACAAGCACACCTTTGGACTTTGGGAGGAATCCGGAGCACCCGGAGGAAACCCATGCAGACACAGGGGAGAACATGCAGACTCTGCACAGACAGTGACCCAAGCCAGGAATCGAACACGGGTCTCTGGGGCTGTGAGGCAGCAGTGCTAACCACTGTGCCACCGTGCCACACCAACTGAACCTCAGTGGAGGCAGGTGTACATTGTGCACACTCAGCAAATCCGACCCACAGAAAGGCCAGAGAAAAATGGAGTGAAGGCAGGAATATGGAGAAAAATAGGATCTCTTCCAAAAATTGATCAAAATGTGTTGATTCAAACACCGAAATGTGCTTCCACACTCAGTTGAAAATTCAGTCCTTAGTTTTGGAAAGAGTAAATGGAGCTTTCAATCACGCATAATGTGTCACATTCGAGCAACAATGTTTACAATTCTGTGTAAATACTGATTAGAAATAGCATTTACAAGCAAGCAAAATGGAGAAAAAGCTTTATTCCGCACCATCTCATCACAGTGATTGATGAACGGATAAGAAATACATACAAAAATCCTGAAATATTTTTGTATGTTTTTACAGTAAATATTAAAAAGAAATTGAATCCCCAGGAAAGGAAATTATTTGTGGTAGTTTAAATAGAGTGGATCACATGGTCACAGGGCGGCATGGTGGCACAGTGGTTAGCACCGCTGCCTCACAGCGCCAGGAACCCGTGTTCGATTCCGCCCTCGGGTCACTGTCCATGTGGCGTATGCACGTTCTCCCCGTGTCTGCGTGGGTTTCCTCCGGGCGCTCCGGTTTCCTCCCACACTCCAAAGGTGTGCAAGTTAGGTTGATTGCTAAATGCTAAATTGCCCCTTAGTATCAAGGAGATTAGCAGGTAGGTATGTGGGGGTACGGGAATAGTGCCTGGCTGGGATTGTTGCCGGTTCTAACTCGATGGGCCTAATGGCCTCTTTCTATACTGTAAGGATTCTGTGAGAGTGAGCTTTAGGTCTACAGCTCCAGAAATGTAAAGGCCTTCACCTGACATAACCCATGTGGATATAACTTTGTCAAAACACAAAAGGACCATAGTACACAGGAGACCACTGACCCAGTGTTAAAACAAAATAATATAACCATCAAAGTGAGGCAGCTTCTACCTTCTACAGCTTTTACCGCATGGTAAGAGTTGAACTGGGCCTCAAAGTTAATCATCTTTGACCCTGGCAGTGGGGCCAGTCTCCTGTTTTTAATTGGCTGGCGGTAAAAACTGGCAATTGCGAATTTTTCAACTGACCTGATCTTTTTGTCCGTTAGACTCAATGGAAACAAAAATTGAATGGGGTGATGTCAACATGTCCATGGCCATTTTGTGTGCCCGTTCCTGGCAAATCGATACCTCCCCTCAACTTCGTTACAAAAGGAAGACAATTTCATGAAGTCTGTGAGTGTTATAATCAGTTTAGTTTTCCTTCGATTTCTCCCTCATTGAACCATCGGACTACCTGGATCCACTGTAGTTTGCCTACCGACGCAACAGGTCCACAGCAAATGCCATTTCCCTGGCCCTGTACTCAACCGTGGAACACCTAGATAACAAGGACATCTATGTCAAACTCCTATTTATTGACTACAGCTCAGCCTTCAACACTATTATTCCCACGAAACTCATTTCCAAACTCCTTGGCCTGGGCCTTGGCACCTCCCTCTGCGACTGGATCCTGAACTTCCTAATTCACAGACCACAATCGGTAAGGATAGGCAACAACACCTCCTCCATGATCATCCTCAACACAGGTGCCCCACAAGGCTGTGTTCTCAGCCCCCTGCTATATTCCTTATACACCGATGACTGTGTGGCCAAATTCCCCTCCAATTTGATTTTCAAGTTTGCTGATGACACCACCGCAATGGGTCGGCTCTCAAACAATGACAAGACAGAGTACAGGAATGAGATAGAGAATCTGATGAACTAGTGCAGCAACAATAATCTCTCCGTCAATGTCAACAAAACGAAGGATATTGTCATCGACCTCGGGAAGCATAAAGGAGAACATGCCCCTGTCTACATCAACGGGGACAAAGTAGAAAGGGTCGAGAGCTTCAAGTTTTTAGATGTCCAGATCGCCAACAACCTGTCCTGGTCCCCCCATGCTGACACTATAGTTAAGAAAGCCCACCAATGCCTCTACTTTTTCAGAAGACTCAGGAAATTTGGCATGTCAGCTAAGACTCTCAACAACGCTTACAGATGCACCATAGAAAGCATTCTTTCTGGTTGTACCACAGCTTGGTATGTCTCCTGCTCTGCCCAAGACCGCAAGGAACTACAAAAGGTCATGAATGTAGCCCAATCCATCACGCAAACCAGCCTCCCATCCATTGACTCTGTCTACACTTGCCGCTGCTCGGCAAAGCAGGCAGCATAATTAAGGACTCCACACACCCCGAACATACTCTCTTCCACCTTCTTCCTTCGGGAAAAAGATACAAAAGTCTGAGGTCACATACCAACCGACTTAAAAACAGCTTCTTCCCTGTTGCTGTCAGACTTTTGAATGGACTTACTTTGCATTAAGTTGAGCTTTCTCTACACCCTAGCTATGACTGTAACACCAAATTCTGCACGCTTTCATTTCCATCTCTATGAACGGTATGTTTTGCCTGTATAGCGCGCAAGAAACAATACTTCCACTGTATGTTAATACATGTGACAAGAATAAAGCAAATCAAATCAAATCAAATCAAAATCAAAACCTTAACCCCAGTCTTTCTGTTTTGTATTGAAAAGACATTTCTTTATACCAAGCAATCCAAGGTCTATTGGAGATGAGATCACAGCTTTAACAGGTGACATCAGGACCGTGTTCCACTGTATCTCAGCATACTGTGTTCCACTGTATCTCAGCATAGTTTGAAAAAAGCATTGACTTATTGCTTCCTTCTTCTCTGAACCATTGTTCATCTTTTGTCCTGAATAACAAAAGTAGCACATTATCACTTCACACATTTGCATCGTATTGCTCTTGACAATAGATTGTGGCCAAACAGGCCACCTAAGATAGTGGTTTGCAAGAGCACGCTGGGATAATTGGACAAGCACTGAACAGACAGGCTGCAGTCTCAAAAGAAATTGGACAGAGAGAAACAAGCTGCAGCTGCAGGAGCCAGAATACACAGGATATGGGTCATCTCCAGGACAAAGGACACTTTCTGGTCAAACTGGGTTGTTTACCAGGCATAGGGGTGCCTTAACCCCTTATTTGAGAAGGAGGTATGTGACCTATGTGCCCCCAGCACCTACAGGCATGGCCGTTGGGGACACACCCAGAGATCGGTGTGGCAGCACCTGATTGGACTCTATCGATCAGGGTGATCAAGTCCCTATTAATTGATTGGCAATGGCCAAAAAGGACGTGAAAACCAACGAAATGCTGCGCAACAGAAGAATCTCTCTCATTCACTCTCTCAACGAACCACAATGGTGATCATCGCTAGCAACGACCAGCACGAGGAGAGCCACCACACCCAAGAAGAAAGGAAGACCAGAGCCAGAGTATCAGACTAGACCAAAGGACCAGACTACGCAGAAGACTACAGAGACCAACACGCAGATAAAGGCCAGTATCTGCCTGGGTACTTGCCAATCACGCAAAAGTTAAGCCAGTATTGGACTGAACGTAAGTATTTTGTAAGATAACTTTTTTTATAAAGTTTAAAGTTTACTTATTCGTCACAAGTAGGCTTACATTAACACTGCAATGAAGTTACTGTGAAAATCCCCTAGTCGCCATACTCCGGCGCCTGTTCAGGTACACTGAGGGAGAATTTAGCACGGCCAATGCACCTAACCTGCACATCTTTGGACTGTGGGAGGAAACCGGAGCACCCGGAGGAAACCCAAGCAGACACGGGGAGAACGTGCAAACTCCGCACAGACAATGACCCAAGCCGGGAATCGAACCTGGGTCCCTGGCGCTGTGAGGCAGCAGTGCTAACCACGGTGTCACCATGCCGCCCCACCACTGTGCCACCATGCCGCCCCTTATTGTTGATTGGGTGGGTGGTTAATAACTGTGTGTAAATAAATATTATTGCACTAACAAGAAGTCTATTCGTAAATCTTTGTCCACTATATAAGGATTAAAACAGACTGTGCAGCAGGCGCAGCAACAAGATTTAACTTCTGGGTATCAATTCATTCCGAATAAACAGACTAATGATTCTGCTAAAATAGCTTAGAGGAATGTTACATGAACACATTAAGTACATGAATGAAAATATCACAATCATTTCAAGGTGCCAAGTTGATGAATTGTTCTCAAATTGGTCTCCCTTTGCTAATCACTTTCTAAATGCAGCTGTATAGTACTGTTATGAAGTTGCAGATATAAGGTTAAAAATGTGGTGTTTGACAAATGTAAATATTGAAAAGAAATGCTGAAACCAAAAGAAGAAATCATTGTCTCTTTAAAAAGCCTGTGTCTTTGGGGGCGATTTTACCATTCTGATTCTAAGTGCTGAATCTGGGCGCAATTAGGATCCAACTTGGAAACCTGTTCTCAGGCGCCCCCATACGCACTCAGCCTGAAAAAACAATTGCGAGTCTGAATCACGCTGTGGGGGCGGGGCTTAATGCACCTGAAACGCTGCTGCTCCGATCGGAGCCTTCAATTGCGCATGTGCAGTAAAAAGAAATTTGAGAAATGCTCTCCTGTCACATCGCTCCCGGGCCGCAAAAAGCGGCCTGAGAGCAAAATGTGGGAGCGATGGCCCCCACAAACATTGCCCCACCCCTTTAACATAACAGTCTCCCTTATCCACCCACCCCTCTGCTACCCAGACCGATCGTGACCCTCTGCCCCCCTTCCTCCTCACCGATTGCCCACAGAATGGTAGTGGACCCCCACTGCTCCTGCCCTCCCGTACCAGAGAATGATTGGGCCTCCCTCCTCTCCCCACTCCCCCAAGACAACCATCTGGCCTCCCTCCCCCCCTGCCCGAGAACCATCTGGCCTTCCTCCTCTTCCCCCGCCCCCCCACCAGAGAATGATGTGGCCTCCCTCCCCCTCCCCCCCACCGGAGAACGATCAGGCCTCCTCCTCTCCCCTCCCCCAGCAGAGAGCGATCTGGCCTCTTCCTTCCCCCCCACCAGAGAATGATCTGACCAGCCTCCCTCCCACCACCCGCCCCCACTACCCCCCCCCCCCCCCCCCCCCCCGCCCCCACTATCCCCGATCTGTCACACCTGTTTCAGGGGTGATTCAGATCACGGCCATTTTTGAGCCTTGGTAAATTGGGAATTTGTGTGGACGTGGGCGCAGAGCACACTATTCGCCTCACACCCAACTTTACCAAGTTTTCGCGCCAAAAAACAGGCGCAACGCAATGGTAAAATTGAGCCCTTTCTGTGGATTTTAAACTGCAGCAGCAGGTTTGCAACATTTGCATCCAAAGCAGAAGTCAAATGTTCAAACATAGCAAAACAGGCTTTTGAATTGAACCAATGAGTTTAAAGCAAGCACGTAGAGACACAGGACTAATGGAATTCAAATGTGAGGTTTGTTGATAGCCTCAAGCCATTCAGATCACAGGAATACTGTGAGGTAATTCCAGGTATATAAACCCAGACAAGGGGGGAAACAGTAAGAGTAAGCTTGCCACCTCTTTAGTCGGAAGGAGGGGAGGCGAGTCTCTCATATAGAATCCTGCAGTAATATATATATCTTCAGAAAATCACCATCTAAATTGAAGGAGATACCAGCTCAGAAAGTATTCCAGATGAGAGCATCACCGAAGAATGTTCATACTTCCAAAAGACGCCTGGTTGTATATTCTTTGAGAGTGACTGTATTCTATAAGGATTTATTTCATTATTCCTGAATGAGTCTTGTAATATTTGGACAACATCGTATTGGGATTTTATTTAGTTTGTTAATTGTTTAATAAGGCTGTCACCATTTTTGTAATAAAGACCTGTTAATTGTTCATGTTATAGAGTGTTAGATCCTGCTTTAATTTACCTAAAACAAAAACTTCCTACGACCTCACACAAACTCGTACAAGATTACGAGGCGAGGCATATCCCTGTGGGTGGTTCCAAAATCGCGCAGAGGGAAAAATGACCTCCGCGTCATAACAGTACAATGGACCACAGAAAGCTCTGCGACATTTATGCCTTAATTGGTATCACTATTTCTTTTTTTCTCCCCCCAGTTGCAACACCTGTTAAATGAATCTGCCAATGTTGAAGGAACATTAAAAATTCTCTGTGATGTGCACATCACTTCCTTCAACCAACCAGAGGAGGACACCAAGAGAAAAGATGAATGAGCAGGAGGCGAAACAAAGAAAAAAACCAAAATTGTAATGCAAGATAAATGGAGGAAACAGTACACAGTAATGAGAAACATGACATGTTCCAACAGAGAAAAGGTCTCATAACATTGAGTGATAAAGTCAAGTGGGTTATTAAGATCCTAATCACCACTGCAATGGGGTGTCTGTCACACTGCTCTCCAACTGAATTTCATATTCTGTTCACCTCAAAGAAAATAATTGACACACGTAATGAATTTTAAATCTAGAAAATGTACTTTGAGTGGTTTAAATCAGTAAATAAAGTAGTTAAGCCACCTTGTCTCATTTTATTCACTTTTTAAAATGGGCCCCATTACCATAGCAGTAAGAAGCATACCTGGAACTCGTTGCCGGAGAATGCAGCTCACCAGCACCTTCTGAAGGGCAACTAGGGATGGGCAATAGCCTAGCCAGTGATGCCCACATTCCGTAAATGAATAAAAGGACTAATTCTGTGAAGTATTAATTTCTAGTTGGCGATTGCAGTCTACCAGTTGTTAAAGTGTTCACAAATTTGGGAGTGGGAGATGCGGTACAACTGCAGACATCATAAAGTCTTGCAGTTTAGAAAAGGAGTGGAGCAAAGTGCACATGACACGAGAGATCTTTCCTTGCGTCCAGGATACTTTAACCACTCTCTCAGGTACGGAACTCCACCTATGTTATAGCCCTTTGAATGCATACTTTTCATTTCCATTCTGCAGCAGGGTATAAATTAAAGCCACAGTTTTTCAATAGAACTCTAAGTATACTGACATCGTTAACAGCCTTCTAACAAAATTAGTTGAACGTTGCATGTTCATGTATTTGCAGGTTTGGTGCCAAATGTCAATTTTTCTGATACTTGCACTTCACAGATCTCAACACACTTGTCTTCTTGAAGGGCCAAGTGGTACGTAACAGGAAAGAGGAGCTTTGGATTGGTGGTGGCCAGGCAACTATAAACCCTCAGGTCCAATTGATATAATCACCCTGAAAATCCTTTGGGCCTCCGCCTTGCCAGGGATCAGGACCAATACTACCTTCCTGATCTTCATTGTTTTTGGCCTATTCTCTCACTGAGACTTGCTAAATTCTCCCTCAGTGTACCCGAACAGGTGCAGGAGTGTGGCGACTAGGGGATTTTCACAGTAACTTCATTGCAGAGAGTGGTAGGTCTGTGGAATTCATTGCCACAGAGGGCTGTGGAGGCCGAGACGTTGAGCGTCTTCAAGACAGAAATTGATAAATTCTTGATTTCTCGAGGAATTAAGGGCTATGGGGAGAGAGCGGGTAAATGGAGTTGAAATCAACCATGATTGAATGGTGGAGTGGACTCGATGGGCCGAATGGCCTTACTTCCGCTCCTATGTCTTATGGTCTTATGGTCTTATGGAATACGGGCAAGCGCAGCAAACAGTAGAATCCATAGAAGGAGGTCATTCGGCCCATCGAGTCTGCACCGACCACAATCCCACCTAGGTCCAATTCCCATAACCCCACATATTTACCCTGCTAATCCCCTGACACTAGGGTCAATTTAGCAACCTAACCCGCACATCTTTGGAATGTGGGAGGAAACCATAGCACCCGGGGGAAACCCACTCAGATATGGGGAGAATGTGCAAACTCCACATAGACAGTCACCCGAGGCTGGAATTGAACCTGGAACCCTGGCGCTGTGAGGCTGCAGTGCTAACCACTGTGCCACCGTGCTGCCCCTCTTGGTTGTACATGATATATGTCACCGTACATGGCCAACTTGACACGTTCCCATTAGATATTTGAGAGAATGCGTGGGTGGCTTGGTGGCACAGTGGTTAGCACTGCTGCTTCACTGCACCAGCGACCCGGGTTCGATTCCCGACTTGGGCCACTGTCGATAAGGAGTTTGCATGTTCTCCCCGTGTTTGTGTGGGTTTCCTCCAGGTGCTCCAGTTTCCTCCCACAATCTGAAAGGCGTGTTTGTTAGGTGCATTGACCCGAACAGGCGCCGGAGTGTGGCAACTAGGGGAATTTCACAGTAACTTCATTGCAATGTTAATGTAAGCCTTATTTGTGACTAATAAATAATTTTTAAATTATTGAGAGCAATTAATTCCTGAGACCAGCGAGACGGAACATGGAAAAGGAGTCCTTAGTTATTTAATGAGAGCATTTTGCAGTGGTCTAAAAGGTGACCTGGAGACTCACCAAACTAGAGTTCATGCCATATTTTGACTTACGAATGATCCAGTTGTTACATATTCCATTGGTCAGAAAATTACACCCTACAGCACCATTAACCCAGTTACTAACAGCATTAACATAAATGTCACTCTTGAGGGAGTGCAGCGAAGGTTTACCAGGCTGATTCTGGGGATGGCGGGACTGATGTCTGAGGAGAGATTGACTCGGTTAGGATTATTTTCGCTGGAGTTCAGACGAATGAGGAGGGGGATCACATAAAGATTTATAAAATTCTAACAGGACCAGACAGAATAGATGCAGGGATGATGTTCCCGATGGTAGGGGAGTCAAGAACCAGGGGTCACAGACTGAGGATTCGGGGTAGACCATTTAGGATGGAGATGAGGAGACATGTCTTCACGCAAAGAGTGGTGAGCCTGTGGAATTCATCATCACAGGACATAGTTGATGCCAAAACATTGAATGTATTCAAGAGGTGGCTGGATATAACACTTGGGGCGAATGGGATCAAAGGGGAAAAGGAAGGTTAGGCCATCGAGATGATCAGGCATGATTATGATGAATGGTGGAATAGGCTCAAAGGGCCAAATGGCCTCCTCCTGCTCCTACTTTCCATATTTCTATGTTGCTATGTTTCGGTGCACTTATAACGAACACTGCATTGTAAAAGAGGATATTTGAGGAACTGAGAAGAGTACATGGGGCTGTGATAGTTTTTTCCTTAAATATGTTAAATATTAATAAAGTGAATCCCCAACAACTCTTGAAAAGAAAAGGTTCATTGCACCACCTCCTGTTCTAACATGCCTTGAATGGATGTACATGTAACAAATGGTAAAATTCTCAGTGCAGTGGGGAAAGAGAAATCTGGATTAATCTTTAAAAGCAGGGACACTGGTGGAGCAGAGGGAATTAGACACGCAATTGAACAGAGTAAAGGAAAGAGTCGGGAAATAGGATTAAAGTAGATTGTTCGGAAGTGGAACCAGTATTGGGACAGGAACTCTAAGATGAATGATCTCCTTCTGTGTCTTTGAACCAATGAAAGAGACATCAATACATTGATTGGAACCTTGCCCCAAAGAAAGCTTTCATCCAAATCTAGCGTTTCACAGTTATTTTCTGTTTTTTTTCTAACATCCATCATCTCCCCATTTTATTTTCCATCTGATGTATGATTCTTTTTTGAAAACACACAAGGTGGCAACAAGAGGCCTCACAAACATGTTTCAGAATGAAAACTACAGTTGGTGTGGCAAAATTGAATGGAAAATATTGATGTATCAATGATAAACATTGATAGAATAGTGTGACCAAAAATTGGAAGCAAGGTTTGCGGATGGAAATCTGCATCCTATATATGGGACGAGATTCTTTGGCCTCCCAGACGTGTGTTTCCCGCCAGGGTGGTGTGTTGTTTGCTAGTGGCGAGATTCTCTGGTCCCGCCACTGTCAGTGGGAATTCCCATTGACTTCACCCCACACTGGCAGGAAACACATGGATGGGGATGCGCTGCCAGCGGAACTGGAGAATCCATCCGGCATGAGAATTCCAGCCATGATTTTTAAATGCATAGATTAAAAAGTCTGATAATGACAATGTAATTGTCTTCAGGACCGCATTAGCCAACAGCAAAATCAGATCAAGGTAGGAGTTTCATGGTGAATGGTAGGACCTTAAGGAGCTTAGTGGAACGGAGGGACCTTGGAGTTTAGGTGCACAGTTCTCTGAAAGTGGAATCACAGGTAGACAGGGCAGTGAAGAAGGCTTTTGGCATTAAGTATAGAAGTTGGGAAGTTATGTTGCAGTTGTACAGGACGTTGGTGAGGCCACACTTGGAATATTGTGTTCAGTTTTGGTCACCTTGCTATAGGAAGGATGTTATTAAACTGGAAAGAGTGCAGAAGAAATTTACAAGGATGTTGCCAGGACTCAAGGGACTGTGTTATAGGGAAAGGTTGGACAAGCTAGGACATTTTTCTTTAGAGTGTAGAAGACTGAGGGGTGATTTATAGGTATATAAGATCATGAGAGGCATGGGTAGGGTGAATGCATTCAGTCTTTTTCCCAGGGTTTGCACTCAGTATTTTTCCCAGGGTTGGATAATCGAGGACTAGAGGGCATCAGTTTAAGGTAAGAGGGGAAAGAATAAATGGGAACCCGAGGAGCACCGTTTTTACAAAGATGGTGGTGCGCATATGGAATGAGTTGCCAGCGGAAGTGGTTGAAGCGGGTACATTAACAACATTCAAAAGGCATTTGGACAAGTACATAGAAAGGAAAGATTTAGAAGGATATGGGCCAAGTGCAGGGAAATGGGGTTAGCGTGGATGGACATTTGGTCGGCATTGACCAGTTTGGGCCAAAGGACCTGTCTCTGTGCTGTGGGACTCTATAACTGTATGCGCCGATTTTACCATTTTGATTCTGAGTGCTGAATCTGGGAGTGTTTCAGATCCGACTTTTAGGTCCGTTCTCTGGCGCCCCCATACGCACTCTGCCTGAAAAAAAAGCAGCGATTCTGAATCACGCTGCAGAAGCCTGTGGGCGGGGCTTATCACGCCCGAAACACTGCTTCTCCGATCGGAGCCTTCAACTGCACATGCGCAGTAAAAAAATAGTAAAACACTCCCCTGCCACATCGCGCCCGGGCCCAATAATGCCTCCCCCCTGGCCCCTACAGACATTGCCCCACCCCCACAACATAACTGTTCCCTTTATCCCCCCACCCCCCCCCACTACCCAGACTGATCGCAGCCCCCTGCTCCCCCTTCCCTCCCACCGATCGCACGCAGAGTGGCAGCGGACCCCCCCCATCTCCCTACCGATCGCACGCAGAACAGCAGCAGACCCACCCATTTCCCCCACCAATCACACGCAGAATGGCAGCGGACCCCACCGCCCCCCCCATCAGAGAGCCATCTGACCCGACTCCTTCCCCTCCTACCAGAGAGCGATCTGACCCTCCTCCCTGCCCACCCCCCCCCCCCCGCCACAAGAGAGCCATCTGACCTGTCTCCCCCACCCCCCCCACCCCACCATCGATCTGAGTTAGAGAGCCGCCGGACGCTCTGAACTTACCTCCTCAGAAGCTGGAGCGTCCCAATCGGACCTTTGCGGACCATGTCTGTTTCACACTGAATCTGGGCGGGCAAACGCGGTGGTAAAGGGGGAAATGCCGGTAAGTTTGGGCGTCCATCCCATTAAGTCAATTTAAATGCATGCTACTCGTCTCACGCCCAACTTTACCAAGTGTTCGCGCCTGAAAATGGGCACAACTTGATGGTAAAATCAGGCCCTATGACTCTACACTGCATTGATCACATTCAGTCCAATCAAGCCTCTATTTTCGCTCCTTTAGATCAGTATAGCATTGTACTTTATGTTGTTGACTCACCAAGATATTCATCTTTGTCTACAGTGGCAAGGGGTGAAATAGTTCAACTAATCAATAGGTTAGTGGAATTTAACACTTTCAGTTTTTGAAAAGTAACATCAGCATCTTTATGAACAGTTTCATTTCCCAAATTGGCCATAAACGGATCCTACTCTGAGCACCATTTCCCAATTGCTGTCCTAATATGGAGTTTTATCATAGGTTGTATAGCTTTGTGCCCAATTGCAAACTGGAGTGAAAATTCAACCTATGGAACCACTTGAAACTGTCGGCGAAGATTTTAGATTGGCCCCTGTGGATTAGATTTAAACCGAAGCATCAGGAGGTGAAGCAGACACTGTTCTGCACCAGTGCCTGACTCGCTTAGCCATGTTCTATCGAATTCAACAATAAATGGCCAAAGCCATTTCACCTCCTCCCATTCTGACAACAAAAATAGAACCTCATTGAGTTGTAAAATATATTTACCCCATGTGGATCTCATTGTTTGGGAGGTCTTGTGGCCCAATGGTAGCACTCTGACCTCTGGCTCAGAAGACCCAGGTTCAAATGCCACCTCAGGACTTGATGGCCATGGAAGATGTTTTCATAATGTGGCCAATTAATTTGTATCAGTTTGTAGATCCTTCCAAAATGCCTGGTGGCAGATGGTAAGAGTGGGGGAGTTTCATGGTCAGCCATACTGCAAATGACAACAGCAAGCCATTGCAGTACCTAACCAAGAAAAGCCATGGATTAATCCAATGGACGTTTATGGTTGCCAACGCCCTCTTAGAGTGTGGTAGATGGTGAAGGAGGAGGGTCTAATTGCCCTGTGGGAGTACCTTCATCAATGGTTCAAAGTAGCAGGTCACCATCATCTTCACAGGCAACTACAGATGGACAATGAATGCTGACCTTAGTAGTGACGTCTATTTCATAGGCTTCAACATTTAAAAAGTCATCACTGCTTATCTGTGACAAAGCAATGGAGGGAAGGTCTTAGATCAATACTGTAGGGGAAATTATCACAACTGAAGGAATATTGCATTCTTTAATTGTGTAAGAAATCAATTTTTTTAATTGAATTGAATTGATTTATTATTGTCACATGTATTGTTTTTTTTAGAATCCCTCCAGTGTAGAAGGAGGCCCTTCGGTCCATCGAGTCTGCACCAACCACAATCCCACACAGACCCTATCCCCGTAGCCCCATGTATTTACCCTGCTAGACCCCCTGACACTAAGTGATTTGATTTTGATTTGATTTATTATTGTCACATGTATTAACATACAGTGAAAAATATTGTTTCTTACGCACTATACAGACAAAGCATACCGTTCAAAGAGAAGGAAACGCGAGAGTGCAGAATGTAATGTTACGGTCATAGCTAGGGTGCAGAGAAAGATCAACTTAATGCAAGGTAAGTCCATTCAAAAGTCTGACAGCAGGAGGGAAGAAGCTGTTCTTGAGTCAGTTGGTATGTGACCTCAGACTTTAGTAACCTTTTCCCAACGGAAGAAGTGGAAGAGAGAATGTCTGGGGTGCATGGGGTCCTTAATTATGCTGGCTGCTTTGCCGAGACAGCATAAGAGTCAAGAGTGTAGACAGAGTCAATGGGTGGGAGGCTGGTTTGCGTGATGGATTGGGCTACATTCATGACGTTTTGTCGTTCCTTGCGGTCTTGGGCAGAGCAGGAGCCATACAAGCTGTGATACAACCAGAAAGAATGCTTTCTATGGTGCATCTGTAAAAGTTGGTGAGAGTCATAGCTGAATTTCCTTCATCTTCTGAGAAAGTAGAGATGTTGGTAGGCTTTTTTAACTATAGTGTCGGCATGGGGGGGACCAGGACAGGTTGTTGGTGATCTGGACACCTAGAAACTTGAAACTCTCAACCTTTTCTACTTCGTCCCCGTTGATGTAGACAGGGGCATGTTCTCCTTTACACTTCCTGAAGTCGATGACAATCTTCTTCATTTTGTTTACATTGAGGGAGAGATTATTGTTGCCGTACCAGTTCACCAGATTCTCTATCTCATTCCTATACTCTGTCTCGTCATTGTTTGAGATCCGACCCACTACGGTAGTGTCGTCAGCTAACTTGAAAATTGAATTGGAGAGGAATTTGGCCGCGTCGTCATAGGTGTATAAGTATAGTAGGGGGCTGAGAACACAGCCTTGTGGAGCACCGGTGTTGAGGATGATGGTGAAGGAGGTGTTGTTGCCGATCCTTACTGATTGTGGTCTGTAAGTTAGGAAGCTCAGGGTCCAGTTGCAGAGGGAGGTCCCGAGGCCCAGGCCACAGAGTTTGGAGATGAGTTTCGTGGGAATAATAGTGTTGAAGGCTGAGCCGTAGTCAATAAATAGGAGTCTGACATAGGTGTCCTTGTAATCTAGGTGTTCTAGGTGTTGGGTTTACGATAGGCCACCCAACTGCCAGCGGGAGATAGAGGAACAGATATGTAGGCAGATTTTGGCAAGGTGTAAAAGTAACAGGGTTGTTGTGGTGGGGGATTTTAACTTCTCCTATATTGATTGGGACTTACTTAGTGCTAGGGGCGTGGATGGGGCAGAGTTTGTAAGAGCATCCAGGAGGGCTTCTTGAAACAGTATGTAGATAGTCCAACTAGGGAAGGGGTCATACTGGACCTGGTATTGGGGAATGAGCCCAGCCAGGTGGTCGATGTTTCAGTAGGGGAGCAGTTTGGGAACAGTGACCACAATTTATTAAGCTTTAAGGTACTGATGGATAAAGATAAGTGTTGTCCTCAAGTTAAGATGCTAAACTGGGGGAAGGCTAATTACAACAATATTAGGCAGGAACTGAAGAATGTAGATTGGGGCAGATGTTTCAGGGCAAATCAACCTCTGGCATGTGGGAGGCTTTCAAGTGAAAGTTGATAGGGATTCAGGACCGACACATTCCTGTAAGGATGAAGGATAAATTTGGCAAGTTTTGGGAACCTTGGATAACGAGAAATATTGTGAGCCTAGTCAAAGAGAACAAGGAAGCATTTGTCAAAGCTAGGAGGCTGGGAACACATGAAGCAAGTCTAGAATATAAGGAAAGTAGAAAGAAACTTAAGCAAGGAGTAAGGAGGGCAAAAAGGGGTCATGAAAAAGCATTGGCCAGCAGGATTAAGGAAAATCGCAAGGCTTTTTATACATATGTAAAGAGCAAGAGGGTAGCCAGGGAGTGGGTTGGCCCTCTCAAGGACAAGGGAGGGAATCTATGCGTGGAGCCAGAGGAAATGGGCGAGGTATTAAATGAGTACTTTGCGTCAGTATTCACCAAAGAGAAGGACTTGGTGGATGGTGAGTCTGGGAAAGGATGTGTAGATAGTTTGAGTCATGTTGAGATCAAAAAGATATTGGGGTTCTTGAGAAACATTAAGGTAGACAAGACCCCAGGGCCTGATGGGATATACCCCAAAATACTGAGAGAGGCATGGAGGAAAGTGCTGGGGCCTTGAGAGAAATCTTTGTATCCTCACTGGCTACAGGGGAGGTCCCAGAGGATTGGAGAATAGCCAATGTTGTTCCTTTGTTTAAGAAGGGTAGCAAGAATAATCCAGGTAATTACAGGTCGGTGAGCCTTACATCAGTGGTAGGGAAATTATTGGAGAGGATTCTTCGAGACAGGATTTATTCCCACTTGGAAATAAGTGGACGTATTAGTGAGAGGCAACATGGTTTTGTGAAGGGGAGGTCGTGTCTCACAAACTTGATCGAGTTTTTCGAGGAAGTGACAAAGATGATTGATGAGGGTAGGGCAGTGGATGTTGTCTACATGGACTTCAGTAAGGCCTTTGACAAGGTCCCTCATGGCAGACAGGTGCAGAAGGTGAAGTCGCATGGGATCAGAGGTGAGCTGGCAAGGTGGATACAAAACTGGCTTGGTCAAAGAAGACAGAGGGTAGCAGTGGAAGAGTGCATTTCTGAATGGAGGGCTGTGACAAGTGGTGTTCCTCAGGGATCAGTGCTGGGACCTTTGCTGTTTGTAATATATATATAAATGATTTGGAGGAAAATGTAACTGGTTTGATTAGTAAGTTTGCGGACGACACAAAGGTTGGTGGATTTGCAGATAGCGATGAGGACCATCAGAGGATACAGCAGGATATAGATCAGTTGGAGACTTGGGCGGCGAGATGGCAGATGGAGTTTAATCCGGACAAATGTGAGGTAATGCATTTTGGGAGATCTAATACAGAAAGGAAATATACAGTAAATGGCAGAACCCTTAAGAGTATTGATAGGCAAAGGGATCTGGGTGTACAGGTACACAGGTCACTGAAAGTGGCAATGCAGGTGGAGAAGGTAGTCAAGAAGGCATACGACATGCTTGCCTTCATCGGCCGGGGCTTTGAGTTTAAAAATTGGCAAGTCATGTTGCAGCTTTATCGAACCTTAGTTAGGCCACACTTGGAATATAGTGTTCAATTCTGGTCACCACACTACCAGAAGAATGTGGAGGCTTTGGAGAGGGTACAGAAAAGATTTACCAGGATGTTGCCTGGTATGGAGGGCATTAGCTATGAGGAGAGGTTGGAGAAACTTGGTTTGTTCTCACTGGGACGATGGAGGTTGAGGGGAGAGCTGATAGAAGTCTACAAGATTATGAGAGGCATGGACAGAGTGGATAGTCAGAAGCTTTTTCCCAGGGTGGAAGAGTCAATTACTAGGGGGCATAGGTTTAAGGTGCGAGGGGCAAACTTTAAAGGAGATGTATGAGGCAGATTTTTTACACAGAGAGTGGTGGGTGCTTGGAACTCGTTGCCGGGGGTGGTAGTGGAAGCGGATACGGTAGTGATTTTTAAGGGGCGTCTTGACAAATACATGAATAGGATGGGAATAGAATGATATGGTCTCCGGAAGGGTAGGGGGTTTTAGTTCAGTCGGGCAGCATGGTCGGTGCAGGCTTGGAGGGCTGAAGGGCCTTTCCCTGTGCTGTAATTTTCTTTGTTCTTTGTTCCGGGATTGAGTGCAGGGCCAGGGAGATGGCGTCTGCTGTGGACCTGTTGCGGCGGTCGGCAAACCGTCGTAGATCCAGGTAGTCTGGGAGGCTGGAATTGATTCATGCCACGACCAACCTTTCGGTAAAGCAATTTTGAAGTGGCAATTTCGCATGGCCAATCAACTTGATCCGCACACTTTTGGACTGTGGCAGGAAATCAGAGCACCTAGAGGAAACCCACGCAGACATAGGGAGAATGTGCAAACTCCAAACAGACAGTGACCCAAGCCGAGAATCAAACCCAGGTCCCTGGCACTGTGAGGCAGCAGTGCTAACCACTGTGCCACCATGCTGCCTTTATACAGTGTTTTTTAGTGAAAAGTATTGTTTCTTGCACGCTATACAGACAAAACAAACCATTCATAGGGTACATTGGGGAGAAGGCAAGATAGGGTCAGAATATAATGTTGCAGTTACAGATAGGGTGGCACGGTAGCACAGTGGGGCGGCACGGTAGCACAGTGGGGCGGCACGGTAGCACAGTGGGGCGGCACGGTAGCACAGTGGGGGCGGCACGATAGCACAGTGGGGCGGCACGGTAGCACAGTGGGGTGGCACGGTAGCACAGTGGGGCGGCACGGTAGCACAGTGGGGGCGGCACGATAGCACAGTGGGGCGGCACGGTAGCACAGTGGGGCAGCACGGTAGCACAGTGGGGCGGCACGGTAGCACAGTGGGGCAGCACGGTAGCACAGTGGGGCAGCACGGTAGCACAGTGGGGCGGCACGGTAGCACAGTGGGGCGGCACGGTAGCACAGTGGGGCGGCACGGTAGCACAGTGGGGCGGCACGGTAGCACAGTGGGGCGGCACGGTAGCACAGTGGGGACGGCACGGTAGCACAGTGGGGGCGGCACGGTAGCACAGTGGGGCGGCACGGTAGCACAGTGGGGGTGGCACGGTAGCACAGTGGGGCGGCACGGTAGCACAGTGGTTACAGGTGGCACGGTAGCACAGTGGTTACAGGTGGCACGGTAGCACAGTGGGGACAGCACGGTAGCACAGTGGGAGTGGCACGGTAGCACAGTGGGGCGGCACGGTAGCACAGTGGGGACAGCACGGTAGCACAGTGGGAGTGGCACGGTAGCACAGTGGGGCGGCATGGTAGCACAGTGGGAACAGCACGGTAGCACAGTGGGGGTGGCACGGTAGCACAGTGGGGGTGGCACGGTAGCACAGTGGGGGTGGCACGGTAGCACAGTGGGGGCGGCACGGTAGCACAGTGGGGGCAGCACGGTAGCACAGTGGGGGTGGCACGGTAGCACAGTGGGGGCGGCACGGTAGCACAGTGGGGGCAGCACGGTAGCACAGTGGGGGCGGCACGGTAGCACAGTGGGGGTGGCACGGTAGCACAGTGGGGACAGCACGGTAGCACAGTGGGGGTGGCACGGTAGCACAGTGGGGGCAGCACGGTAGCACAGTGGGGGTGGCACGGTAGCACAGTGGGGCGGCACGGTAGCACAGTGGGGGCAGCACAGTAGCACAGTGGGGCGGCACGGTAGCACAGTGGGGGCGGCACGGTAGCACAGTGGGGGTGGCACGGTAGCACAGTGGGGGCAGCACGGTAGCACAGTGGGGGTGGCACGGTAGCACAGTGGGGCGGCACGGTAGCACAGTGGGGTGGCACGGTAGCACAGTGGGGGTGGCACGGTAGCACAGTGGGGCAGCACGGTAGCACAGTGGGGCGGCACGGTAGCACAGTGGGGGCGGCACGGTAGCACAGTGGGGCGGTACGGTAGCACAGTGGGGTGGCACGGTAGCACAGTGGGGGCGGCACGGTAGCACAGTGGGGCAGCACGGTAGCACAGTGGGGCGGCACGGTAGCACAGTGGGGACAGCACGGTAGCACAGTGGGGGTGGCACGGTAGCACAGTGGGGCGGCACGGTAGCACAGTGGGGCAGCACGGTAGCACAGTGGGGCGGTACGGTAGCACAGTGGGGTGGCACGGTAGCACAGTGGGGCAGCACGGTAGCACAGTGGGGCGGCACGGTAGCACAGTGGGGGCGGCACGGTAAATCAGTGGGGGCGGCACGGTAGCACAGTGGGGCGGCACGGTAGCACAGTGGGGCGGCACGGTAGCACAGTGGGGCAGCACGGTAGCACAGTGGGGCAGCACGGTAGCACAGTGGGGGGCAGCACGGTAGCACAGTGGGGCAGCACGGTAGCACAGTGGGGGCGGCACGGTAGCACAGTGGGGCGGCACGGTAGCACAGTGGGGCGGCACGGTAGCACAGTGGGGCAGCACGGTAGCACAGTGGGGCAGCACGGTAGCACAGTGGGGCAGCACGGTAGCACAGTGGGGGGCAGCACGGTAGCACAGTGGGGCAGCACGGTAGCACAGTGGGGGCGGCACGGTAGCACAGTGGGGGCAGCACGGTAGCACAGTGGGGGCAGCACGGTAGCACAGTGGGGGCAGCACGGTAGCACAGTGGGGGCAGCACGGTAGCACAGTGGGGGGCAGCACGGTAGCACAGTGGGGGCGGCACGGTAGCACAGTGGGGCGGCACGGTAGCACAGTGGGGGGCAGCACGGTAGCACAGTGGGGGGCAGCACGGTAGCACAGTGGGGCAGCACGGTAGCACAGTGGGGACAGCACGGTAGCACAGTGGGGCAGCACGGTAGCACAGTGGGGGCAGCACGGTAGCACAGTGGGGGTGGCACGGTAGCACAGTGGGGCGGCACGGTAGCACAGTGGGGACAGCACGGTAGCACAGTGGGGGCGGCACGGTAGCACAGTGGGGTGGCACGGTAGCACAGTGGGGGCGGCACGGTAGCACAGTGGGGGCAGCACGGTAGCACAGTGGGGCGGCACGGTAGCACAGTGGGGCAGCACGGTAGCACAGTGGGGGTGGCACGGTAGCACAGTGGGGGTGGCACGGTAGCACAGTGGGGCGGCACGGTAGCACAGTGGGGTGGCACGGTAGCACAGTGGGGGCGGCACGGTAGCACAGTGGGGGCGGCACGGTAGCACAGTGGGGGCAGCACGGTAGCACAGTGGGGGCGGCACGGTAGCACAGTGGGGACAGCACGGTAGCACAGTGGGGGTGGCACGGTAGCACAGTGGGGGCGGCACGGTAGCACAGTGGGGACAGCACGGTAGCACAGTGGGGGTGGCACGGTAGCACAGTGGGGGCGGCACGGTAGCACAGTGGGGGCAGCACGGTAGCACAGTGGGGACAGCACGGTAGAACAGTGGGGGTGGCACGGTAGCACAGTGGGGGCGGCACGGTAGCACAGTGGGGACAGCACGGTAGCACAGTGGGGACAGCACGGTAGCACAGTGGGGACAGCACGGTAGCACAGTGGGGTGGCACGGTAGCACAGTGGGGCGGCACGGTAGCACAGTGGGGCGGCACGGTAGCACAGTGGGGCAGCACGGTAGCACAGTGGGGGCAGCACGGTAGCACAGTGGGGGCAGCACGGTAGCACAGTGGGGGCGGCACGGTAGCACAGTGGGGGCGGCACGGTAGCACAGTGGGGCAGCACGGTAGCACAGTGGGGCAGCACGGTAGCACAGTGGGGCAGCACGGTAGCAAAGTGGGGGCAGCACGGTAGCACAGTGGGGCAGCACGGTAGCACAGTGGGGCAGCACGGTAGCACAGTGGGGCAGCACGGGTAGCACAGTGGGGGCAGCACGGTAGCACAGTGGGGGCAGCACGGTAGCACAGTGGGGGCAGCACGGTAGCACAGTGGGGGCGGCACGGTAGCACAGTGGGGGTGGCACGGTAGCACAGTGGGGGCAGCACGGTAGCACAGTGGGGGCAGCACGGTAGCACAGTGGGGGCGGCACGGTAGCACAGTGGGGGCATCACGGTAGCACAGTGGGGGCAGCACGGTAGCACAGTGGGGGCGGCACGGTAGCACAGTGGGGGCAGCACGGTAGCACAGTGGGGGCAGCACGGTAGCACAGTGGGGTGGCACGGTAGCACAGTGGGGGCGGCACGGTAGCACAGTGGGGGCAGCACGGTAGCACAGTGGGGTGGCACGGTAGCACAGTGGGGCGGCACGGTAGCACAGTGGGGCAGCACGGTAGCACAGTGGGGGCGGCACGGTAGCACAGTGGGGGCGGCACGGTAGCACAGTGGGGGCAGCACGGTAGCACAGTGGGGGCGGCACGGTAGCACAGTGGGGCGGCACGGTAGCACAGTGGGGGCAGCACGGTAGCACAGTGGGGCGGCACGGTAGCACAGTGGGGGCAGCACGGTAGCACAGTGGGGCAGCACGGTAGCACAGTGGGGCAGCACGGTAGCAAAGTGGGGGCAGCACGGTAGCACAGTGGGGCAGCACGGTAGCACAGTGGGGCAGCACGGTAGCACAGTGGGGCAGCACGGTAGCACAGTGGGGGCAGCACGGTAGCACAGTGGGGGCAGCACGGTAGCACAGTGGGGGCAGCACGGTAGCACAGTGGGGGCAGCACGGTAGCACAGTGGGGGCGGCACGGTAGCACAGTGGGGGTGGCACGGTAGCACAGTGGGGGCAGCACGGTAGCACAGTGGGGGCAGCACGGTAGCACAGTGGGGGCGGCACGGTAGCACAGTGGGGGCATCACGGTAGCACAGTGGGGGCAGCACGGTAGCACAGTGGGGGCGGCACGGTAGCACAGTGGGGGCAGCACGGTAGCACAGTGGGGGCAGCACGGTAGCACAGTGGGGTGGCACGGTAGCACAGTGGGGGCGGCACGGTAGCACAGTGGGGGCAGCACGGTAGCACAGTGGGGTGGCACGGTAGCACAGTGGGGCGGCACGGTAGCACAGTGGGGCAGCACGGTAGCACAGTGGGGGCGGCACGGTAGCACAGTGGGGGCGGCACGGTAGCACAGTGGGGGCAGCACGGTAGCACAGTGGGGGCGGCACGGTAGCACAGTGGGGCGGCACGGTAGCACAGTGGGGGCAGCACGGTAGCACAGTGGGGCGGCACGGTAGCACAGTGGGGGCAGCACGGTAGCACAGTGGGGCAGCACGGTAGCACATTGGGGCGGCACGGTAGCACAGTGGGGGCGGCACGGTAGCACAGTGGGGGCGGCACGGTAGCACAGTGGGGGCAGCACGGTAGCACAGTGGGGGCGGCACGGTAGCACAGTGGGGCGGCACGATAGCACAGTGGGGGCAGCACGGTAGCACAGTGGGGGCGGCACGGTAGCACAGTGGGGCGGCACGATAGCACAGTGGGGGCAGCACGGTAGCACAGTGGGGGCAGCACGGTAGCACAGTGGGGCGGCACGGTAGCACAGTGGGGCAGCACGGTAGCACAGTGGGGGCAGCACGGTAGCACAGTGGGGGCAGCACGGTAGCACAGTGGGGGCAGCACGGTAGCACAGTGGGGCAGCACGGTAGCACAGTGGGGGCGGCACGGTAGCACAGTGGGGGCGGCACGGTAGCACAGTGGGGGCAGCACGGTAGCACAGTGGGGGCAGCACAGTAGCACAGTGGGGCGGCACGGTAGCACAGTGGGGGCGGCACGGTAGCACAGTGGGGGCAGCACAGTAGCACAGTGGGGCGGCACGGTAGCACAGTGGGGGCAGCACGGTAGCACAGTGGGGGCGGCACGGTAGCACAGTGGGGCGGCACGGTAGCACAGTGGGGGCAGCACAGTAGCACAGTGGGGCGGCACGGTAGCACAGTGGGGGCGGCACGGTAGCACAGTGGGGGCGGCACGGTAGCACAGTGGGGCGGCACGATAGCACAGTGGGGCGGCACGGTAGCACAGTGGGGCAGCACGGTAGCACAGTGGGGCGGCACGGTAGCACAGTGGGGCGGCACGATAGCAAAGTGGGGGCAGCACGGTAGCACAGTGGGGCAGCACGGTAGCACAGTGGGGCAGCACGGTAGCACAGTGGGGCAGCACGGTAGCACAGTGGGGGCAGCACGGTAGCACAGTGGGGGCAGCACGGTAGCACAGTGGGGGTGGCACGGTAGCACAGTGGGGCGGCACGGTAGCACAGTGGGGGCAGCACGGTAGCACAGTGGGGCAGCACGGTAGCAAAGTGGGGGCGGCACGGTAGCACAGTGGGGCAGCACGATAGCACAGTGGGGCGGCACGGTAGCACAGTGGGGGTGGCACGGTAGCACAGTGGGGGCAGCACGGTAGCACAGTGGGGGCGGCACGGTAGCACAGTGGGGGCAGCACGGTAGCACAGTGGGGGCAGCACGGTAGCACAGTGGGGGCGGCACGGTAGCACAGTGGGGGCAGCACGGTAGCACAGTGGGGGCAGCACGGTAGCACAGTGGGGTGGCACGGTAGCACAGTGGGGGCGGCACGGTAGCACAGTGGGGGCAGCACGGTAGCACAGTGGGGTGGCACGGTAGCACAGTGGGGCGGCACGGTAGCACAGTGGGGCAGCACGGTAGCACAGTGGGGGCGGCACGGTAGCACAGTGGGGCGGCACGGTAGCACAGTGGGGGCAGCACGGTAGCACAGTGGGGCAGCACGGTAGCACAGTGGGGGCAGCACGGTAGCACAGTGGGGGCGGCACGGTAGCACAGTGGGGCGGCACGATAGCACAGTGGGGCGGCACGGTAGCACAGTGGGGGCAGCACGGTAGCACAGTGGGGGCAGCACGGTAGCACAGTGGGGGCGGCACGGTAGCACAGTGGGGCGGCACGATAGCACAGTGGGGCGGCACGGTAGCACAGTGGGGCAGCACGGTAGCACAGTGGGGCGGCACGGTAGCACAGTGGGGCGGCACGGTAGCACAGTGGGGGCAGCACGGTAGCACAGTGGGGGCGGCACGGTAGCACAGTGGGGGTGGCACGGTAGCACAGTGGGGCGGCACGGTAGCACAGTGGGGGCAGCACGGTAGCACAGTGGGGGCAGCACGGTAGCACAGTGGGGTGGCACGGTAGCACAGTGGGGCGGCACGGTAGCACAGTGGGGGCAGCACGGTAGCACAGTGGGGGCGGCACGGTAGCACAGTGGGGGCGGCACGGTAGCACAGTGGGGGCGGCACGGTAGCACAGTGGGGGCGGCACGGTAGCACAGTGGGGCAGCACGGTAGCACAGTGGGGGCGGCACGGTAGCACAGTGGGGCGGCACGGTAGCACAGTGGGGGCAGCACGGTAGCACAGTGGGGCAGCACGGTAGCACAGTGGGGGCAGCACGATAGCACAGTGGGGCAGCACGGTAGCACAGTGGGGTGGCACGGTAGCACAGTGGGGGCGGCACGGTAGCACAGTGGGGGCAGCACGGTAGCACAGTGGGGGCAGCACGGTAGCACAGTGGGGCAGCACGGTAGCACAGTGGGGGCGGCACGGTAGCACAGTGGGGGCGGCACGGTAGCACAGTGGGGGCAGCACGGTAGCACAGTGGGGGCAGCACAGTAGCACAGTGGGGCGGCACGGTAGCACAGTGGGGGCGGCACGGTAGCACAGTGGGGGCAGCACAGTAGCACAGTGGGGCGGCACGGTAGCACAGTGGGGGCAGCACGGTAGCACAGTGGGGGCGGCACGGTAGCACAGTGGGGCGGCACGGTAGCACAGTGGGGGCAGCACAGTAGCACAGTGGGGCGGCACGGTAGCACAGTGGGGGCGGCACGGTAGCACAGTGGGGGCGGCACGGTAGCACAGTGGGGCGGCACGATAGCACAGTGGGGCGGCACGATAGCACAGTGGGGCGGCACGGTAGCACAGTGGGGCGGCACGATAGCACAGTGGGGCGGCACGGTAGCACAGTGGGGCGGCACGGTAGCACAGTGGGGCAGCACGGTAGCACAGTGGGGCGGCACGGTAGCACAGTGGGGGCAGCACGGTAGCACAGTGGGGGCAGCACGGTAGCACAGTGGGGGCGGCACGGTAGCACAGTGGGGGCGGCACGGTAGCACAGTGGGGCGGCACGGTAGCACAGTGGGGGCAGCACGGTAGCACAGTGGGGGCGGCACGGTAGCACAGTGGGGGCGGCACGGTAGCACAGTGGGGCGGCACGGTAGCACAGTGGGGGCGGCACGGTAGCACAGTGGGGGCAGCACGGTAGCACAGTGGGGGCAGCACGGTAGCACAGTGGGGGCGGCACGGTAGCACAGTGGGGCAGCACGGTAGCACAGTGGGGGCGGCACGGTAGCACAGTGGGGCGGCACGGTAGCACAGTGGGGGCGGCACGGTAGCACAGTGGGGCAGCACGGTAGCACAGTGGGGCGGCACGGTAGCACAGTGGGGGCAGCACAGTAGCACAGTGGGGCGGCACGATAGCACAGTGGGGCGGCACGGTAGCACAGTGGGGCGGCACGGTAGCACAGTGGGGCAGCACGGTAGCACAGTGGGGCGGCACGGTAGCACAGTGGGGGCAGCACGGTAGCACAGTGGGGGCGGCACGGTAGCACAGTGGGGCGGCACGGTAGCACAGTGGGGCGGCACGGTAGCACAGTGGGGGTGGCACGGTAGCACAGTGGGGCGGCACGGTAGCACAGTGGGGGCAGCACGGTAGCACAGTGGGGGTGGCACGGTAGCACAGTGGGGCGGCACGGTAGCACAGTGGGGCGGCACGGTAGCACAGTGGGGGCAGCACGGTAGCACAGTGGGGGCAGCACGGTAGCACAGTGGGGGCGGCACGGTAGCACAGTGGGGGTGGCACGGTAGCACAGTGGGGCGGCACGGTAGCACAGTGGGGGCAGCACGGTAGCACAGTGGGGGCAGCACGGTAGCACAGTGGGGGCGGCACGGTAGCACAGTGGGGCGGCACGGTAGCACAGTGGGGGCAGCACGGTAGCACAGTGGGGGCGGCACGGTAGCACAGTGGGGGCAGCACGGTAGCACAGTGGGGGCAGCACGGTAGCACAGTGGGGGCAGCACGGTAGCACAGTGGGGCGGCACGGTAGCACAGTGGGGGCGGCACGGTAGCACAGTGGGGCAGCACGGTAGCACAGTGGGGCGGCACGGTAGCACAGTGGGGCGGCACGGTAGCACAGTGGGGTGGCACGGGAGCACAGTGGGGCGGCACGGTAGCACAGTGGGGGTGGCACGGTAGCACAGTGGGGCGGCACGGTAGCACAGTGGGGCGGCACGGTAGCACAGTGGGGGCGGCACGGTAGCACAGTGGGGCGGCACGGTAGCACAGTGGGGGCGGCACGGTAGCACAGTGGTTAGCACTGCTGCTTCACAGCTCCAGGGACCTGGGTTCAATTCCCGGCTTGGGTCACTGTCTGTGTGGAGTTTGCACATTCTCCTCGTGTCTGCGTGGGTTTCCTCCGGGTGCTCCGGTTTCCTCCCACAGTCCAAAGATGTGCGGGTGAGGTTGATTGGCCATTCTAAAATTGCCCTTAGTGTCCTGAGATTAGTAGGTTAGAGGGATTAGTGGGTAAATATGTAGGGATATGGGGATAGGGCCTGGGTGGGATTGTGGTCGGTGCAGACTCGATGGGCCGAAGGGCCTCTTTCTGTACTGTTGGGTTTCTATGATTTCTATGAACAAGAGTAAAAGATTGAATTTGATGGTATGCTGTAGACAGCTCACAAGAAGTCGCCATGCTCCAGTGCCACCTTGCAGAGGTACAGATCTAAAGATCTTAATCGCATGTAGAAGTTGAGGAAGCTGAGAAAATGCTGGCACATTCTGGGTAGTACCATCCTCACTGCTAAGCTGATGCCTACCATAGTGATCGATCAGCAATTGAAAACCTGAAGCACCACAGGTGGCACAGTGGTTAGTTCTGCTGCCTCAGAGCACCGGGGACCCAGGTTCAAATCCAGCCTCGGGTCACTGTCTGTGTGGAGCTTGCACATTCTCTGCATGGGTTTCCTCTGGTTGCTCTGGTTTCCTATCACACTCCAAAGATGTGCGGGTTAGGTGGATTAGACATGGTAAATTGCCCCTTAGTGTCAGGGGGACTAGCAGGGTAAATACGTGGGGTTACGGGGATAGAGCCTGGGTGGGATTGTTGTCAGTGCAGTCTTGATGGGCCGAATGGCCTCTTTCTGCACTGTAGGGATCCTCTTTCTGCACTGTAGGGATCCTATGATTCTATGAGGTGCACTCTCAACACGTTCCACTTTCATTCAAGCCTGACTGAATTTTCATCAACATGCAAACAACTTTCCTTCATAATTATGTAACCATAAGTGCCAAAAGGCATCTGGAAAAGGACGTTACAGCTACAGACATGATTATTCATTTTTGCCAGAGACATCAAGTTGAGTTTACTATTAATCAGCTTTAATTAACTGCATTGCGGTTTCTAAATCATCCCAGAGCTTTAGTGAGCACAGCCTGAGTCAATTCACTTGAATTACAGGCTACTTCAAGGAGACAGATTTTTAACCCAGACAATGTTACAATGCAAGCGGAGAATTTTAACAGAGTCAATGTTTTCTAGTGATCGCCATTCTGTAAATTGTTTAAAATGAAATGTGCATTTAAGTTCAAGATTCATAAAAAGTGTTCACATTTTTAAAAAAATGTTTCATCAATATATATGGCGCAAGATTTTAAATGCCCAGACAGCTTTGTGTGAAATACAAGTAAGTTTATTCCCTGTTTTATTTGGTTTCTGATTAGATTTGCTGAATGACAGTTTAAATGAGTTATTTGCAAGGATATGCAAACAACTTCCATCAATTCCTTCCTAATTATGCAGTAAACTTGCCGAAGGCATCTTGAAAAGGACTACCCAGTCATAGACTGTCGTAATTATTCAGCTTCCCAGAGACAACCAATTGAGCACACTGCAATGCAGTTAATTGAACACTGATTAATAGTATCTACATCTTATTGGAATGTTAAACTGCAAAGGCAATAATTATGCACATGACAAGAATGGAGTGTGCAAGGTTTAGAATTCTTGATTCAAAGCGTCAGTTTGTTCGGTTATGTTTTTCAATCTCTTCCGCTTTTTTTTGTTGGCTTTCACAAACTTTCAACTCGATACTTACTGTAATCGGATGACTGGACTTGCACCCAGTTGGTCAGATGTACACCACCTCATAGAGATCCACAACACTATTGGATGGCACAGTGGTTAGCACTGCTGCCTCACACTGCCAGGGACCCGGGTTTGATTCCCAGTTTGGGTCACTGTCTGTGTGGAGTTTGCACATTCTCCCTGTGTGGGTTTCCTCTGGGTGCTCCGATTTCCTCCCACAGAATGAAAGACGTGCTGGTTAGGGCGCATTGGCCATGCTAAATTCTCCCTCAGTACAGGCACTGGGGTGTGGCGACTAGGGGATTTTCACAGGAACTTCATTGCAGTGTTAATGTCAGCCTACGTGTGACACTAATAAATAAACTTAAACACAGAAAAGGCCCTTTGGCCCATCACATCGGAGCTGGTCAAAAACAACCAACAAGATTCTCTAACATAATAACTATTCGAGCTATTCAACTGTAGCCATCCAATAGTGTTGTGGATCTCTATGAGGTGGTGTACATCTGACCAACTGGGTGTAAGTCCAGTCATCCGATTACAGTAAGTATCGAGTTGAAAGTTTGTGAAAGCCAACAAAAAAAAAGCGGAAGAGATTGAAAAACATAACCGAACAAACTGACGCTTTGAATCAAGAATTCTAAACTTTGCACACTTCATTCTTGTCATGTGCATAATTATTGCCTTTGGAGAGAGAGTAAGTTCCCCTCCAAGTCACATGCCATCTTAGTTTAAACATCGATAGTTATTTTCAGCAGTTCCCTGAGGCAACTCCGCGGCAGAATTCCATAAAGATGCTCATTCACCAATTTAGGAAAAACAAAACTCATTTATTTACAGGTCAAAACTATACAGAAGCTTGCAGCCTCATCGCTGCAATCAGCTCCTGAGATGACTCTGAAATCTGCACTTACCAGAGTGATACCCCACCTGGGTCATGTGATCCTTACTCTGCAGATTGATTCTTAAAGGGGCAATCACCACATCCTTCCCCCTCTGAGTCCTTTTATACAAATGTCAATGCTCAATTTCTTCAGACCAAGATAATTAAACATTGAGTACATGAATTTAGTCGATTATAAATTCAGTCTCTCAGCGGGTTTACGAATCCTTGTGGCACGGCATAACTCCTCTGTCTGGGATGCTTCCACAGGATTGCTGTCAGCCAGAACCACAATGACAGGTGCCTTTTCAGGAACAGGCAGTCATGTGTCCCTTACCCTGCAGACTGACCCTTGCAGGGACAATCAGCACACCGTCGCCCTGAGGGAGCGCGTTGGAAATGCCAGCTCCCACTCTCCCTGTTCTTGGCGCCTGCCCTCTTGCTGCATTTTCCGGCATCACTCTGCCTTTCACCGAGCAGATCGGTGATCCCAGATGGCCATGAATTGGCCGGTCAGCGGGAAATTGCACTCCGGACCCTATTGTGGCCGAGCGCACAATTCACTCCCTAGGACGTGCGCCCTACGAGAGAAATATTCAGGCCATGGACAATGACCAACAAACAACTGCGCAAATCTGAAAAGCTGGGAGTACATCTTTGATGCACTATATGGGTGCAGGGCAGTGCTGGGACAAGAGGTAACATGATCAAGGTTATTAAGGATATGAAAGGGTTGGATAGGCAGACATAGATGTTTCCACTTGTGGGAGAGACCAAAGGCATAAATATGGGATAGTCAATATTAAATCCAACAGAGAAATCAGGAGAAACACCTTTACTCTTTATTGGGTGGCACGGTGGCACAGTGGTTAGTACAGCTGCCTCAGAGCACCAGGGAACTGGGTTCAATTCCCGGCTTGGGTCACTGTCCGTGTAGAGTCTGCACGTTCTCCTCATGTCAGTGCGGGTTTCCTCTGGGTGCTTCAGTTTCCTCTCACAGTCTGAAAGATGTGCTAGTTTGGGGCATTGGCCATGCTAAATTCTCCCTCAGTGTACCCGAACAGGTGCCGGAGTGCGGCTACTGAGGGATTTTCACAGTAACTTCATTGCAGTGTTAATTTAAGCCTACTTGTGATACTAATAAAAAAAATCTTTGCACTTTACCCAAAGAATGGTTCAAATGAGGAATCATTACCACATGGAGTGGCGAACATGAATAGCATTGATGGGGAAACCAGCACACGTGGGTAAAAGAAGAGGTGATGTTGACAGAGTTAAATGAAGAGGAATGGGAGGAGGCTATAGCATGAAGTATAAACACAACATAGATTGGCTGGGCCAAATGGCCTGTTGTTGTGATGGACTTTCAATTATAATTCATACATGTGCTAAGCATCTACAGTGTTCATAGAATCATAGAATCATAGAATGTACGGCACGGAGACAGGCCCTTCAGCCCAAACTGGTCCATGTCGACCAAAAAGCCCAACTAAGCTAACCCCATTTGCCTGCATTTGGCCCATATCCCTCTAAACCTTTGCTATCCGTGTATCTACCCAAATGCCTTTTAAATACTGTCAATGTCCCTGTCTCAACCACTTCCTTAGGCAACTCATTCCACATACGTACCACCCTCTGTGTAAAAGAATTGCTCCTCAGATTCCCATTAATTCTTTCCCTTCTTCACATAAACCTTTGCCCTCTCGTTCTTGATTGTTCAAAGCTCAAATTGTATGTGGACATCATCCCCTAATCAACATAAAAATCATGGCCTTAATGAGCCTCGTACACTATTGGTGGACAAACTCTAAATGCCACAGGTACATCCAGGATGCTTTCTGATTCACAACGCAGTTATCGATTAAAAGGCTTCAGGCCTCATGCCCTGTATTCTGAGGAGACAGTTTGCTACCTGCACAGTGGAGGCCATGTTGGCTTTCCCCCACCGAGAGACTTCCACCGATTTTCCACACAAGAATCTATTAGCCGGATTAACAGGCTTTCACACTGCTCTGTTCTTCCACGTAGTGGATAACCTGTGGCATCATTATTGACAGCAGCTTATTTTGCCTGCTGTACCCCTCACATCAGATGAAACATCGCAGATTGCCTTGCTGTGCAGAGAAATCTGATTAATGGTAAACTGGAGAAGAAAGGAAAGCAAATGTCAGGATGAAATGCTGAAAGGATGTTCACAGAGGAAGGTTTTTAGAAGAGCATGGAGGGAAATGGTATGTTAAAGAGGGTGAGTACAAGGGCAGAGAAACGGAGGGAATTATTTGGCACAGTTACGTGTGCATTCTGACAAATTTGCTGAAAGCAGCCTCTACATGTTCAGCTCACTCGGGGGATCAGTGAAGCAACATGAACATGCAGGATCCTTTATCACAAGCCCAGCCACCAGCGCAACAGAACTGTTAATGCAATGGAACAAAAGATCTTTGACAGCACAAGCGCACAAAGGGAAAAGCCACGCAGGCTGCTGGCTTGAGTGAAATTTATAAGGTTGTCGTTCGAAAAAAGTTGTCAGTCATGTAGCAGAGCCTCAACTGTCACTGCAACGAGCCTTTTAAATTAACTGGTTGGCAAATAAGGTGGAGGAAATCAATGCGAAACCCACAGCATCAATACTTTAAAAGCAGCCTGGTATTTCATTATTTAGCTAACAAGGTCAGGCTCCAGCTAAGCTAGCTAAAGTAGCGAAGCTAATATTTAAATAATGGAGCTGCGTTTGACATTTAAAACTTCACTTGAAAGAAATATTGGAATTAGCCATACACACCTGGCAATTATGGTGAGCATATTTTCCCAGTCTTATCCATTCGTGGGACATGGGCGTCGCTGGATGGCCAGCATTTATTGCCCATCCCTAGTTGCCCTTGTTCAGAGGGCAGTTGAGAGTCAACTACATTGCTGCGGTTCTGGAGTCACATGTAAGCCAGGCCGGGTAAGGACGGCAGATTTCCTTCCCTAAAGGACATTAGTGAACCAGATGGTTTATTTCCGACAATCGACGATGGTTTCACGGTCATCGGTAGATTCCTCATTCCAGATTTTTTTTTAACTGAATTCAAATTCCGCCATCTGCTGTGGTGGGATTCGAACCCGGGTCCCCAGAACATAAACAACAAGAACAGAAAATGCTGGAAAATCTCAGCAGGTCTGACAGCATCTGCGGAGACGGAACAGAGCCAACATTTCGAGTCTAAATGGCCCTTGGCCGCATCGTGAAGGGTCATCTAGACTCGAAACGATGGCTCTATTCTCTCTCCACAGATGCTGTCAGACCTGCTGAGATTTTCCAGCACTTTTCTGTTTTTGTTTCAGATTCCAGCATCCGCAGTATTTTGCTTTTACATTAGCTGAGTGTCTGGATTAATAGTCTAGCAATAATACCACTCGGCCATCACCTCCCCTAAATGTTGGGTGGAGAAATATGACCTGGAAACATTAATTGTTAGTGTCTAATGTTATTCAGGCTACACTCTGACATTACAATTATTTGAACTTGCTCGCAAAACACATTTTAATCTTGAAATAACTTTTTTAGCTGTTGCGTTCAAAGCACATTTTTCAGATTGTCCTTCGTTTCAAAAAAAGCTGAGGGTGATAATGCTCTTAAGGTCAGATTTATTTCCGATGCTTAGTTGATCTGAGAAGATTGTGATATCCTGATGCTTGTTATGATAATGCTGCGTTTTCGCAGTGTATTCTGTCGGGAATTCCAGCTATCAAATTCTAATAGTGATGTCCTGGGGATGAAATGCTCCGACAATCTTACCTGAATTTCTTGTTATTTATATACAAGTACTTTTGTGAACCCTGCAGTTCTGCTGTTGTCCATCTTTTGATGCATTTTGTACTTCTCGTGAACTATTGTTAGATGTTCCCTGTGGTTACCTGGGAGAAGGCAGGAGGGATGGAAGTCAAGGACGCTTTGTCAGTGAGCGCCGCCGGCACTTCAGCTGCTGTGACGATCCATGGATCAGTTTCCCACTGATGGCACAACACTATCAGTCCCAATTAGCGAGCTGGCTTTATAAACACTGTGAATAATGACGGGTGCCAACAACCTGTCTCTAATGCTGAGAAAAACCTCCATGGGATGTGTTGGCCAGCCTGCAGAGAAACGTTGGTTACAGAAGGGCATTGAATGTAAAATGTTCACCTTTGAGAAACTCTTTCTGAAGGTTCCTCTAACATGCATGCTATAGGAGCGTACTTAGTATACTGCACGCAATCAGGTGTGAGGGTACAGGTAGGGCAGTGGTCGGGGGCGCACAGAGGTAAACTCTGGGCATTGGAGGGCACGGACAAATCATAGAATCCCTACAGTGCAGACAAAGGCCATTCAGCCCATCAAGCCTGCACCGATAACAATCCCACCCAGGCACTATACTCGTAACCCCACATATTTACCCTCTAGTCCCCCTGACACTAACAGGCAATTTAGCATGGCCAATCAACCTAACCTGCACATCGTTGGATTGTGGGAGGAAACCGAAGCACCCAGAGGATACCCATGGAGACACGGGGAGAATGTGTAAACTCCACACAGACAGTCAGCTGGAATTGAACCCAGGTCCCTGGCACTGTGAGGCAACAGTGCTAACCACTGTGCCACCGTGCCATCCCCCAGAGACACCCATGTCCCACAAATGAATAAAAAAATAGAAGGTATATTCACATCCGTAAACAAGAGCAAGAGCAGCTGCAAAAGCAGAAAATGCTGGAAAATCTCAGCAGGTCTGACAGCATCTATGGAGAGAGAATAGAGTCAACGTTTCAAATCTGGATGACCTTCCGTCATTCCTGAGAACAAAGAAAATCAGCAGAGATTTATACAATGAGGGCGGAGGGGGTGCTGTAACAAAGGGAATGTAACTGAGGATGAAGAAGGCTAAGAAAAGTGCTAAAAGTGTCCATTCCCTTTGTCACTTACAGCACTCCCCCCTCCCCCACCTTCATAATCTGAATCTCTGCTGATTCTCTTTGCTCTTTGTTCTGATGAAGGGTCATCCAGACTTGAAACGTTGGCTCTATTCTCTCTCCACAGATGCTGTCAGGCCTGCAGACATTTTCCAGCATTTTCTGTTTTTGTTTCAGATTCCAGCATCTGCGGTATTTTGCTTTTGGCAAGAGCAGTTGGATACCGACCATTGCTGGACTGTTAGGGCCAGATTTTCACTCAGCCAGAATGCCTCTGCGGGCTTTCAAACATGGTGGCAGGATGCTGATATAGAAATCCCATCCCCATTCCTGACAGATATAATTATTGCTGATTGGGAAGGGGATGAGACATGATTCATACAGGCAAGGAACTCAAACTCAGCAAGGACATTCAAACTCAGTGCTGAGTTCAAACAGAACCCATTTTGGTTGATCTAAGGGCCTAATCGCACAGTATGGGAGTCTCAAATTTTTAGAATATATGTAAACACTCTTGTAGAGTGGAGAAGGTATGTTTAAGTCTCATGATTTGAAGTACCATAAATCCCTTGCTCTTTATACGTAAAAAAGGCTTAAGCTGTCAGTGAAGAAAAAATATCATCTGCTGGACAGCTTTGATTGACAGGCCATCTGATGTATGTTCAGAAAAACTCTTTACCATCTGTTTGTGCAATTTTGTATTGTTCTTTGTTGACAAACTGTCAATAAAACTGAGAACATAGAAATCCATGCTATGACAATTGTAGCTTTCAAAACTCAGCTAAGAATTCATAATAGCATAATATTCAAAGAACAAAGAAAATTACAGCACAGGAACAGGCCCTTCAGCCCTCCAAGCCTGCACCGACCATGCTGCCCGACTGAACTAAAACCCCCCTACCCTTCCGGGGACCGTATCCTTCTATTCCCATCCTATTCATGTATTTGTCAAGACGCCCCTTAGCCCTTAGGAAATCTCAACCAAGAACTCTAGCAAAATTGCACAAATGGATGGCATTTTTTTCCTTACAAGAAGGTGTTTATGCTATTATGAATTCTTAGCAGAGTTTTGAAAGCTACAATTGTGGGTTTCTATGCTCACAGTTTTATTGACAGTTTGTCAATGGTATTATGGTATGGTCACTGAATTAGTAATCAAGAGTCCCAAGGTGATGTTCTGGGGGCTTGGGCTCAAATCCCACCTCAGCGGATGGTGAAATTTGAATTCCATAAAAGTTTGGAATAGAAAATGATGATGACCGTGAAATAATTGTCAATTGTCATAAAAACCTAAAATCTGATTCACTAATGCCTTTTAGGGAAGGAAATCTGTCATCTTTACCTGGTCTGGCCTACACGTGACTCCAGGCCCACAGCAATATGCTTGACTCTTAACTGCCCCTCTGAATTGATCTAGCACTCAGTTCTAAGGCAATCAGGGAGGGTTGGGCAATCAATGCTGGCCTTGCCAGCGACGCCACACCCCATGAATTCATTTATAAAAAGCGATGTGAATTGAAATGCTGTGCAGGAATTGTTGAAGTTAGGGAAAGAAAAAATCCATGCCACGAGCAGATGTGCCAATTTACCAGCACTATCTTGCCCTGGGACATTTTTTCCCAGAGGTGAGGTAGGAAGTGTGTATGTGTGTGTGTGTGTGGATTGGAGGGGGCGAGGGGGTGGAGGGGGGGGAGGTGAGAGGGGAACAGGGGTGACAATTGGTGGTACTTTAAGGTCAATTAAGGCCTTAAATTAAAGTCAATTTATCCAAAAGTCAACCGATGACTGGAACTTTTCTGTTGGCCTCCAGGCAGCCCCCACCTTACCACCCCTCCCTCAAGGCAGTAGGGCAGTAACCTGGAGGTGGCAGACTGGGGCGCCGATGCACCAAGACACACTTTGACCCCCAGCCCCCTGCCCCATCAGCCCGCCGCATCCCCCTCCCCTCCTCCCTCTACACACACACACACACACATGCAAATGAACACACGCACACACAAATAAACACACATGCATGCATGAACACAAATATACACACTCAGAAACACACACACACACATGCGCACGCACACACACACACGCATGCATGCACACAAACATACACTTACACACACTCACACGCATACACTCACACACACAAACACACACAAATATACACATGCACATGCATGCACACACACTCACACACACATACGCATGCACACACACATGTATGCGCACAAACACACACACCTGCATGCACACAAACACACTCACGCACACACACTCACACACACATACTCACACACACACACACACATGCACGCATGCACGCACGCACACACAGGCACGCAGCACACGTACATATACACATGCACACCAGGCCCCCGTCCTCCTCCACTATGGTGCTCTGATTGCTGAGTCTATTTTTTTATCCAATAGTTTAAAGAGTTGACAAGAGGGCGTCTTCGTCTCTACCTTAAACCTGAAAACACTGCATGTTTCTTCTTCCGTGCTGGAGGGAATCCTACTGCATTGGGACAACAGTGAGAAACAGAAAATGCTGGAAAAATCTTAGCAGGTCTGACAGCTTCTGTGGAGAGAGAACAGAGCCAATGGTTCGAGTCAGGGAATCTGGGCTGGGAATCTGGGCAGTTTCACAAGCCCCACGCCTCTGGGCCATTTATTGCTGTGATGGGTTTAAGGAAGGTTAGAGCCAGACTGCTCCCCTACTCGAAAATAGCTGCTGTGGCACTTGAGCATTGCATAAAAAGAGCTGCTTTAGATCCATAGAACCATAGAACATTACAGCATAGAAACAGGCCTTTTGGCCCTTCTTGCCTGTGCCGAACCATTTTTGTGCCTAGTCCCACTGACCTGCACCTGGACCATATCCCTCCACACCCCTCTCATCCATGTACCTGTCCAAGTTTTTCTTAAATGTTAAAAGTGAGCCCGCATTCACCACCTCATCTGGCAGCTCATTCCTCACTCCCACCACTCTCTGTGTGAAGAATCCCCCCTAATATTCCCTTTAAACTTTTCCCCCCTCACACTTAACCCATGTCCTCTAGTTATTTTCTCCCCGAGCCTCAGTGGAAAAAGCCTGCTTGCATTCACTCTATCTATACCCTTCATAATTTTATACACCTCTATTAAATCTCCCTTCATTCTTCTACACTCCAGGGAATAAAGTCCTAACCTATTCAACCTTTCTCTGTAACTCAGTTTCTCGAGTCCCGGCAACATCCTTGTAAACCTTCTCTGCACTCTTTCAACCTTATTAATATCCTTCCTGTAATTAGGTGACCAAAACTGCACACAATACTCTAAATTCGGCCTCACCAATGTCTTATACAACCTCACCATAACGTTCCAACTCCTATACTCAATACTTTGATTTATAAAGGCCAATGTACCAAAAGCATTCTTTACGACCCTATCTACCTGTGACGCCACTTTTAGGGAAATATGTATCTGTATTCCCAGATCCCTCTGTTCTACTGCACTCTTCAGTGTCCTACCATTTACCTTGTATGTTCTACCTTGGTTTGTCCTTCCAAAGTGCATTACCTCACACTTGTCTGCATTAAACTCCATCTGCCATTTTTCAGCCCATTTTTCTGGCTGGTCCAAATCCCTCTGCAAGCTTTGAAAACTTTCCTCACTGTCCACTACACCTCCAATCTTTGCATCATCAGCAAACTTGCTGATCCAATTTACCACATTATCATCCAGATCATTGATATAGATGACAAACAACAATGGACCCAGCACTGATCCCTGTGGCACACCACTAGTCACAGGCCTCCACTCAGAGAAGCAATCCTTCACTACCACTCTCTGGCTTCTTCCATTGAGCCAATGTCTAATCCAATTTACTCCCTCTCCATGTATACCTACCGACTGAACCTTCCTGACTAACCTCCCATGCGGGACCTTGTCAAAGGCCTTACTGAAGTCCATGTAGACAACATCCACTGCCTTCCCTTCATCCAGTTTCCTGGTAACCTCCTAGAAACACTCTAATAGATTGGTTAAACATGACCTACCACGCACAAAGCCATGTTGACTCTCCCTAATAAGTCCCTGTCTATCCAAATATTTGTAGATCCTATCTCTTAATACTCCTTCCAATAATTTACCTACTACTGACGTCAAACTTACGGCCTATAATTTCCCGCATTACTTTTTGAGCCTTTTTTAAACAACGGAACAACATGAGCTATCCTCCAATCATTCGGCTCCTCACCCGTGGATACCGACTTTTAAATATATCTGCCAGTTCAACACTAGTCTCCTTCAAGGTCCGAGGGAATACCCTGTCCGGTCCTGGGGATTTATCTACTCTTATTTGCCTCAAGACAGCAAGCACCTCCTCCCCTTTAATCTGTATAGGTTCCATGACCTCCCTACTGTTTGGCTTATTTCCATAGATTCCATGCCAGTTTCCTTCATAAATACGGATGTAAAAAACCCATTTAATATCTCCCCCATTTCTTTTGGTTCCATACATAGCCGACCATTCTGATCTTCAAGAGGACCAATTTTATCGCTTATTATCCTTTTGCTCTTAATATACCTGTAGAAGCTCTTAGGATTATCCTTCACCTTGTCTGCCAAAGCAACCTCATGTCTTCTTTTAGCCCGCCTGATTTCTTTCTTAAGTAGTTTCTTGCACTTTTTATACTCCTCAAGCATCTTATTTGCTCCCTGTTGCCTATACATGTCATACATCTCTCTCTTCTTCTTTATCAGAGTTCCAATATCCCTCAAGAACCAAGGTTCCTTTTTCTTATTCACTTTGTATTTAATCCTGACAGGAACATACAAACTCTGCACTCTCAAAATTTCTCCTTTGAAGGCCTCCCACTTACCAATCACATCCTTGCCAGAGAACAGCCTGTCCCAATCCACGCTTTTTAGATCCTTTCTCATTTCTTCAAATTTGGCCTTTTTCCAGTTTAGAACCTCAACCCGAGGACCAGATCTATCTTTATCCATGATCAAGTTGAAACTAATGGCGTTATGATCACTGGAACCAAAGTGTTCCCCTACACACACTTCCGTCACTTGTCCTAACTCATTTCCTAATAGGAGATCTAATATTGCATCCTGTCTAGTTGGTACCTCTATATATTGATTTAGAAAATTTTCCTGAACACATTTTACAAACTCTAACCCATCTAGACCTTTAACAGTATGGGAGCCCCAATCTATTTGTGGAAAATTAAAATCCCCTACTATCACAACTTTATGTTTCCTGCAGTTGTCTGCTATCTCTCTGCAGATTTGCTCCTCCAATTCTTGCTGACTATTGGGTGGTCTATAATACAACCCCATTAATGTGGTCATACCTTTCCTGTTTCTCTGCTCCACCCATATAGCCTCGGTAGACAAGCCCTCTAATCTGTCCTGCCTGAGCACTGCTGTAACATTTTCCCTGACTAGCAATGCCACCCCCCCACGCTTCATCCCTCTGCCTCTATCACGTCTGAAACATCGGAACCCTGGAACATTGAGCTGTCAGTCCTGCCCCTCCTGCAGCCAAGTTTCACGAATGGCTATAATGTCATAATTCCATGTGTCAGTCCACGCCCTCAGCTCGTCTGCCTTCCCCACAATACTCCTGGCATTGAAATAGACACACCTCAGAAGATTATTACCACCACACACAACCCTTCTATTTGTGATTTTGCATGAACTATTAACATCATTTATTTTCACCCCCGCTCCACTATCTGCTCTGGCACTCTGGTTCCCATCCCCCTGCAAATCTAGTTTAAACCCTCCCCAATAACACTAGCAAACCTCTCTGCAAGTATATTGGTCCCCTTGTAATTGAGGTGTAACCCGTCTCTCTTGTACAGGTCCCACCTGCCCCAGAAGAGGTCCCAATGATCTAGAAATCTGAAACCCTGCCCCCTACACCAGTTCCTCAGCCACGTGTTCATCCGCCCGAGCATCCTACTCTTACCCTCACTGGCACGTGGCACAGGTAGCAATCCTGAGATTACTACCCTCGGGGTCCTGCTTTGTAACTTCCTACCAAGCTCTCTATACTTAGACTTCAGGGTAACATCCTGCCCTTAACCTCACTAAGACTCATATCTGTACTGGATGCTTAAAATAAGAATGTGCTCACTGTCACAGCACTAACATAGCTGACCTCAATGAGCACAATATTGACCCAAAAATAGTTCTTAAATTGAGATTTTTCTTTGTTGTGAATAATAATCTATCATGTAATTCAAATGAGTCCAATTAGCACTGAGGGTATTTTAACAATCCTATTTTCTAATCACAAAGTTCAACACAAGTATTTGATGACATCTTTAACTATTAAGGTGTCAAAGTTTTCTGAATCAGTCGTGCATTTTGTCAACAAATATAAATTATGAGCCTTACGCATCATTTTTAAATGTGCTGTGCGGCTTTAGATAGAATCATAGAATTCCCGACAGCGCAGGAGGAGGCCACTCAGCCCATCGAGCCTATACCGACAACACCCATGCAGGCCCTGTCCCCATCATGCCACGTATTTACCCTGTTGATCCCCCTGACACTAATGGGCAATTTAGCATGGCCAGTCAACCTAACCCGCACACCTTTAGACTGTGGGAGGAAACCAGAGCATCCGGTGTAAACCCACGCAGACACGGGGAGAATGTGCAAACTCCACATAGACAGTCACCCGAGGCCGGAATTGAACCCAGGTCCCTGGTGCTGTGAGGCAAGTAGTGCTAACCACTGTGCACCGTGCCACCCTTGGTATCTTTGGTATCTCTTTTAATCAGCAAATATTCCAGAATCTTCTAAATCCAAACTATTGTGTAACTGGCATACACAAAGTCACAATATGCTAGAAACCAGAAAACCATTGTGGCTACAATAGAAAAATGTTACAGGTACTACAGAAGCCTGAACATTAAAATTAAGTCAAATAAATCTGGAGCAACAAGCTAGTAGCAGCAACAATGGCCATGAAACCACCAGATTGTTGTAAAAACTCATTTGGTTCACTCAAGGGCAGCACGGTGGCACAGTGGTTAGCACTGCTGCCTCACAGTGCCAGGGACACAGGTTTGATTCCTGGCTTGGGTCGCTGTCTGTGCGGAGTTTCACATTCTCCCCGTGTCTGCATGGGTCTGTTCCCAGTGCTCTGGTTTCCTCCAACAGTCTGAAAGATGTACTGGGTCGGTGAATTGGCCATGCTAATTTCTCCCTCAACATACCCAAACAGGCACCGGAGTGTGGCAACTAGGGGATTTTCACAGTAACTTCATTGCAGTGTTAATATAAGCCTTCTTGTGACACTGATAAATAAACTTTGAACTCACGTTCCTTAATTTTGCCATGCTTACCTGGTCTGGCTGATTAGAGAATGATGTGGAGATGCCGGCGTTGGACTGGGGTAAGCACAGTAAGAAGTCTCACAACACCAGGTTAAAGTCCAACAGGTTTATTTGTTAGCAAATACCATAAGCATTCTAATCAGTATTCTGTAATTTGATTTCTGTGTCTGTGCCCTGTTTGAGAACAGATATCCACTCCATCTGACGAAGGAGCTCTGCTCCGAAAGCTTATGGTATTTGCTACCAAATAAACCTGTTGGACTTTAACCTGGTGTTGTGAGACTTCTTACTGTGATCAGAGAATCTCAGATTATAATCTTGACAGTCTTTAAAGTAATAGAATTATAGAATCATAGAATCCTTACAGTGCAGAAAGCCCATCAAGCCTGCACCGACAACAATCCCACCCAGGCCCTATCCTCGTAACCCCACATATTTACCCTGCTGGTCCCCCTGATACTAAGGGGCAATTTAGCATGGCCAATAAACTTAACCAGCATATCTTTGGACTGTGGGAGGAAACCGGAGCACCCGGTGGAAACCCACGCAGACACGGGGAGAACGTGAAAACTACTCACAGACAGTAACCCGAAACCGGAATCAAACCCGGGTCCCTGGCGCTGTGAGGCAGCAGTGCTAACCAGTGTGCCACTGTGCTCAGAAGATGTTCTCAAAAGATAATTCGAGAAATGGGGCAATAAATACTGGCCTTGCCAGCAATGCCCATAATCTCTGAATAAAAAATAAATTACGCAAACAAGCTCACAAGGGACCTGACCGTGTAAAATGTTGTATTCCAGTTAGTCAGGCAGACTAATGTATGTGTTTTCCAACACACACGGTTTCTTGATATCTGATTACTGATGATTTGTTCTTCAACTGCTGCTTAGAACATTAGAAAACATAAAATATGACACAGCACTTTGGAGTCAGATTCTTGTCTGCTACTCCTGATTAATGTGTCCATCACAATTAGATATTTCCATGCACATAGAGACATTCATTTTGTGGTAATAAGTGCTTTAGCCTAATTTGACAGCGAGCTTTATCTCTGTGCAGCCTAGTGTTATGTAAACTATAAAGAATACTGCATGCTGGAAAATAATTGTTCGATCACAAAGAAAATTAAGGCTAATTTCAGAAAATTATATAAAACAAGACACCATTTTATTGCTGCAGCCTTTATTCAAACGTAGCCATATCACCATTTTTATCAGTTCAGATTTGCATATCGGATCTGCCCTTGGCTATAAATTGACATAAAAATTTTATGTGTTTTGCGTGATGCTAACACTGTTTCACACTCTCACGCCTCATGCTTTGAATGTGATGATTTATAAATTGATCATTCTTTGGGATTGTCTCTTTAATTCAAACTAAGAATGGAATAATGAGGAGGGGTCACGTGTTCTGTTATGAGTTCTGCTGGATGACAAATCTGGGTGGCTTGGTTACCATGGAGACCGGGGTCCCCTAGATTGAGTCTCACTTAGAGCAAGATGTAAAATGTTTACTCCTAAGGCAGGGAGGAGCTATGGTCACTGCGGATAGATTTTCAGTGTCCAAGCTTTGGGGCAGAAAAAGTGAGAGAGTGGTCAGAGAGGGAGGGAGAGATAAAGTCAGTGTTGACAGCAGAGAGAAGCCTTCATGTGGCCTACCAATGGGATTGAGGAGGGAAGAGAGTCTCTGGTCAAAGAGATGCGTCGAATGGCAATCTAAGCAATCCAGAAGATCCATCCTGGCATGGCTGACGGGGGTAGAAGGGTCACTTCAATTGGCCTCACTGCTGGTATTTGGCTCAAGAGATTTTCAACTGTGGAGCTAGGCAGACATCAATAGTCAGGATTCTGCACTGCATAACATGCCCCTTTACCTTGCAATGGATAATCCAATTGGGTCTTCATAGAATCATAGAATCTCTACGGTGCAGAAGGAGGCCAATCAGCCCATCGAGTCTGCACCAACCACAATCCCACCCAGGCCCAATCCCCATAAGCCCACCTATTTACCCTAGCTACTCCCCCTGACACTAAGGGGCAATTTAGCATGGCCAATCCACCTAACCCGCACATCTTTGGAGTGTGGGAGGAAACTGGAGCACCTGGAGGAAACCCACGCAGACACGGGGAGAATGTGAAAACTCCACACATTCAGTGACTCAAGCCGGGAATTGAACCCAGGTCCCTGGCGCTGTGAGGCAGCAGTGCTAACCACTGTTGTAAGTTTTAGGGCAAATCCTCCATGATTAAAAAACCCAGGGATAAGGAAAATGGCCGACTGGCTGTCAGGAACCTTTACAACCACATGAATATGCAAGAGGCTAGGAATAACGAGAAGGTCGAGACAGGGATAATCTAATCAACAGGAAACAAAGGAGAAACCATGGCCAGCAGACAAGGAATAAATAGCCCAGCAGCAAGACAATGAGAACAGAGATCATTCCATCCACAGACAACATCAATGACTCAGCTCGCTGATGGATTCTAATCAGGATGACTCAGAGAACATTTAAAAGACATTAAAATGTCAATTAAGGGCGGTCCCGACAGTTCCGGCCCTTTTTGTCCCAGTCAATCGAAACTATCAATGATCAGAAACTGTTTTGTGTGAGAGAATCACTGGTTCAGGTTTTAAAAAGGGGCAAGCAAGCTCTGGTCTCTCTCTCTTCTCTCTTCGGACCAGCATGGCAGCTCTCCCCACTCTCTTCTCCTGTTCCTGCCTCTCGTTCATCTCCAGCACGCAGCCCGAAGCCCACTGAGCAATTTAAACTAGGATTGTGAGTATCCTCCAGTAATTCGCGAAGTTCCCAAGATCATCATAGTGGATGAGGCTTTGGGGAAAGGGGGGGCCTTTTGCATGCACCTGTCATAGTTTAAGACACTGGTAAACCTGTGTAAAGTAAGCATTCCCGTTGTGTCCGTTTTAGTATTCCTTCCATAGCTGTAGTCTTATAGAGCATAAGGCATTGTGTGTTGTTTTCCTGGTGTTTGGTGATCTTGACCTTGATGTTTTAATAAATATATATATATCTCTTTGACTTCCATTGGAGTCCGTTTTGATCTTTTCAATTTCTCACCAATGACATCTGACCAAGTCACAATATTAAATATCCCTTACCATAATTCCGGAGTCTAGAACTGAGGGTATCCTGGGCGCTTCGAAACAGCCCACTCAGGAAAGGCTGCCAGGTAGTGGATAGGCAGCAGTTTCATTTTCTCTCTCTTGGGAGCGCTACTCTAGTGAAGTAGGCGCAAGGTGGCCGTTGTTCCATCGGCGAGAGAGAGAATCACTCGGGCATTGGTGGGGTTTGGGTAACGGAGAACCAAACCTGAGATAAGCCCACGAGTGGAGTTAAAAAGAGGGATCCGGCTACACTGTGCCACCGTGATGCCCACAATTTTATGTGACGGGGGTGTATCTGAGAGAGGTACCAGGCCAACCTAAAAACTCCACTCATTTTATCTCGCTGTTCCAGGGAACACATGCTAATGGAAAGCAGGACAATTTTTTCGTCGGGCCCTGAGAAAGACCCCAAACCTTACCGTGGGAGGTAACATGGTCTCTTCTGGAATCAGTTGCCTTCTCCAGAGCCCAATTGTTCCATGGAGGTTAAGGGCTGTAAAGGAGAAGATTTTGGTTGGGTACCTGGTGCGGAACGGTGGCACAGTGGTTAGCACTGCTGCCTCGCAGCGCCAGGGACCTGGGTTCAATTCTGGCCCCAGGTGACTGTCTGTGTGGAGTTCGGACATTCTCACTGTGTCTGCGTGGGTTTCCTCCGGGTGCTCCGGTTTCCTCTCACACTCCAAAGATGCTCAGGTTAGGTGGATTGACAATGCAAAAGTGCCCCTTACTGTGTCCCAAGATGTGTAGGTTAGGGGGATTGGCCATGGAAAATGTGTGGGGTCACGGGGATAGAACAGAAGAGAGGCCTGGGTAAGATATTCTGTCAGAGAGTCAGTGGTGATTCAATGGGCCAAATGGCCTCCTCTGCTCTGTGGGGATTCTATGCTGATTATGTGATACTTCGAGGTTTTCCTCCCTAGCATGGGAACAACATTTGCAGACAGCATGTTCGAGTGGATGCATTTGATGTACCTGTTCAAGTAGAAAATATTATTCCAGCAAAGCACCAACCGTCATTGTGGGATTCTGCCTCTCTGGATAACCAGGTCCAGTCTGTCACACTTGTATTGCTGGAGTGGGACCACCGGAATCTCAGAGTGTAGCCATATCTTCCTGAATTAACTATTTGCAAGCTTAAATGCAAGCACTTTTGATCTCATGTACTCATCGATCCACTCGGTTTGTTCTTCCAATTGGAATGGTCTTGTATGAAAAGTCCAAATGCAATGATTCTGGACTGTAACTCTCGAATACCACTTTTGTTTAGTTTACTTTGATTACACTAGGCAGCACAGGACCCCTGCAGCAACTTTGGTACCTCCTTCAGCAAGAAATTCAGGGGTATGGGGTAGAGAGACTTTCATAGAATCCCTGCAGTGTAAAAGGAGGCCATTTGGCCCATCGAGTCTACACCAACAGCAATTCCACCCAGGCCTATCCCCATAACCCCCATATTTACCCTGCTAGTCCCCCTGACATGACGGGGCAATTTAGCGTGGCCAATTCACCTAACTCACACATCTTTGGACTGTGGGAGGAAACCAGAGCACCCGGAGGAAACCCACGCAAACACGGGGAGGACGTGCAGACTCATTACAGACAGTGAACCGAGGCTGGAATTGAACCTGGGTCCCTGGCGCTGTGAGGTGGCAGTGCCACCGTGCCGCACCTGTTAATCATTCAAAGAAGATACAGTGGCTGCTCAGCAGAACCCCAAAACATTTACGAACATTACAATTTTGGCTTGAAATAAATCAGGTTTTATATATCTGAGCACTTGGAGATGAACTGATCAGAGAGAGCAAACGTGGATTTTGGGGAGTATGAGTTATGAGTTTGGGAAGTATGAACCTAGATGAATTTTTTGAGGTGGTCGCTAAAGTGGCCAGTCTGGGATTATGCCCAAGTGCTCAGCTATAAATCAATGAGAACAGCAACCTTTTTGTTACAAGCCAAAATTGTAAATGTTGGGAATCGCGTTGGGGTTCTGCTGTGCAGTCACTGTAACTTCTGTGAATGACTGGGGAGGCGATAGCTGTTCAGCATTTATTGCCCATCCCTAGTTGCCCCTGTTCAGAGGGCAGTTGTGAGTTAACCACATTGCAGTGGCTCTGGAGTCACATGTAGGCCAGCCAGGTAAGGACAACCTGGTTTCCTTCCCTAAATTTGATTTGATTTGATTTGATTTATTATTGTCACATGTATTAACCCCATGCATTTACCCCATTAATCCCCCTACTCAACAAATCTTGGGACACTAAGAGGCAAACATGAGACAATTTACAGGCATTGGTCAAGAGGGAAGAGAAAGAGAATAGAGATTTTCACCATGTTTATAAATGATTTAGGTGAAAGAATGGAGAGATATATATACAGGTTTATTGATGGTACCAAACTGGGTGGCACGGTCAATAGCACAGGTGGCCACAGGAAGTTGCAAAGGGCCATTGGTATGTAACATGGGATTTACACACACTGCACAAAGATTGAAAAGAACAAGGTTCCTTTATTCCACCAGCATCAACAGTCAATTAAGGGAAAACACACTTAGAATCATGGAATCCCTACCCATGCTGCAGGAGGCCATTCAGCCCATCAAGTCTGCACCAACCTACCTTTTTTACCTTACCCAGGCCCTATCCCCATAACCCCATGCATTTACCCCATTAATCCCCCTACTCGACAAATCTTGGGACACTAAGAGGCAATTTAGCATGGCCAATCCACCGAACTTGCACATCTTCCTCCTGTGGGAGGAAACCAGAGCACCCGGAGGAAACCCATGCAGACACGGGGAGAACGTGCAAACTCCACACAGACAGTCACCAAAGGCCAGAATTGAACCCGGGTTCCTGGTGCAGTGAGGCAGCAGTGCTAACCACTGTGCCACCCTGCTGCCTCCTGTGCCATCGTGCCACCTTCAAGAAACAAAATATTTACTGAGAAAATTCACTGCCAATGTTCCAGATCTCTGTCCTCTTCAGGGCCTTAGCTCCTCCACACAATGACTCATGCCTGATCTGCTGCCCTAGCTCCTAGCTGTAGTCCTGCTCTCTCCCTCGATGAGGTTTATACTACTTTCTTCTCCTCCATCAGCACTCCCAGATCAGGCCCCACCTCCACTTTTCTCATGTCCATGCTCCAGCCTTAGGTTCCACCTCTACTTTTCTTCAGCACATCGGCTCCTGTTCTGAGGGGAGTTCCTAAGCCCCCTGTCCCGCATCCTCGGAGGCTGACGATCACTGCTGGTGGAGATGTGCAGTGAATGCCCCAGATTGGCCAAGGCCTGGCCTCTGGCCCCATTCCAAAGTCAAAAGCCTCCGGAGCTCACTTCCCCTTCTACGGGTAGATCAACCACGGCAAATAGAATCCAATGTGTGCAAGTTTGAGGCCATCTACTCTGGAACCTAAGATAAATGTGTTAGATTCAAGAATTCACTGACACCTCATGGTAAATCGTATGAGTTTATTAGAAGTTCATTCAAAAAGTACACCAGGTTTTCAGTTTTAGAACAAAGAACAATACAGCACAGGAACAGGCCCTTCGGCCCTCCAAGCCTGCACCGCTCATGTGCCCAACTAGACCATTCACTTGTATCCCTTTATTCCCAGTCTGTTCATGTGGCTATCTAGATAAGTCTTAAACGATCCCAGTGTGTCCGCCTCAACCACCTTGCTTGGCAGTGCATTCCAGGCCCCCACCACCCTCTGTGTAAAATACGTCCCCCTGACACCTGTGTTGAACCTTGCCCCCCTCACCTTGAACCCATGACCCCTTGTGTTCGTCACCTCCGACCTGGGAAAAAGCTTCCCACTGTTCACCCTATCTATGCCCTTCATAATTTTATACACCTCTATTAGGTCGCCCCTGATCACAATTTTATAAACTTCTGTCAGGTCCCCCCCCCCCCCCCCCCCACCCCCACCCCAGCCTCAGTCTTTCCAGGGAGAACAACCCCAGTTTACCCAATCTCTCCTCATAGCTAAGACCCTCCATACCAGGCAACCAGTAAACCTTCTCTGTACTCTCTCCAAAGCCTCCACGTCCTTCTGGTAGTGTGGCGACCAGAACTGGACGCAGTATTCCAAATGTGGCCTAACCATCGTTCTATACAGCTGCAACATCACATGCCAACTTTTATATTCTATGCCCCGTCCAATAAAGGCAAGCATGCCATATGCCTTCTTGACCACGCTCTCCACCTGTGCTGCCACCTTTAAGGATCTGTGGACTTGTACACCCAGGTCCCTCTGTGTGTCTATACTCCTGATGGTTCTGCCATTTATTGCGTAGCTCCCCCTTACATTAGATCTACCGAAATGCATCACTTCGCATTTATCTGGATTAAATTCCATCTGCCATTTCTCCGCCCAATGTTCCAGCCTATCTATATCCTGCTGTATTCTCTGACAATGTTCATCACTATCCGCAACTCCAGCAATCTTCGTGTCGTCCGCAAACTTACTGATCACATCAGTTACATCTTCCTCCAAATCATTTATATATATCACAAACAGCAGAGGTCCCAGTACAGAGCCCTGCAGAACACCAGTAGTCACAGACCTCCAACCGGAAAAAGACCCCTCCACTGCTACCCTCTGTCTTCTATGGCTAAGCCAGTTCTCCACCCATCTAGCTAGCTCACCTTTTACCCCGTGAGATTTAACCTTTTGCACCAGCCTGCCATGAGGGACCTTGTCAAACGCTTTACTAAAATCCATATAGACGACATCCACGGCCCTTCCCTCGTCAATCATTTTTGTCACCTCCTCAAAAAACTCAACCAAATTTGTGAGGCATGACCTCCCTCGTACAAAACCATGCTGTCTATCGATAATGAGATTATTCAGTTCTAAATGCGCATATATCCTATCTCTAAGAATCTTCTCCAACAACTTCCCTACCACGGACGTCAAGCTCACCGGCCTATAATTACCCGGGTTATTCTTGCTACCCTTCTTAAATAACAGGACCACATTTGCTATCCTCCAATCCTCTGGGACCTCACCTGTGTCCAGTGAAGAGACAAAGATTTCTGATAGAGGCCCAGCAATTGCGTCTCTCGCCTCCCTGAGGAGTCTAGGATAGATGCCATCCGGCCCTGGGAATTTGTCTGTCTTAATGTTTCCTAAAAAAACCTAACACTTCCTCCCTTGTAATTGAGATTTTTTCTAACGGGTCAACACATCTCTCTGAGACAATACCAGTTAACATGTCCCTCTCCTTTGTGAATACTGATGCAAAGTATTGGTTTAGGATCTCACCGACTTCCTTTGGTTCTAAGCATAATTCCCCTCCTTTGCCCCTGAGAGGTCCGATTCTTTCCCTAACAACCCTCTTGTTCCTAACATATGTATAAAATGCCTTAGGATTCTCCTTAATCCTGTCTGCCAAGGACATTTCGTGACCCCTTTTTGCCCTTCTAACTCCCTGTTTGAGTTATTTTCGACTTTCTCTGTATTCCTCCAGTGCTCCATCTGTTTTTAGCTGCCTGGACCTCATGTATGCCTCTTTTTTCTTTTTGATTAGACCCACAATTTCACTGGTTATTCACGGTTCCCGAATCCTACCTTTCCTATCCTTCCTCTTTACAGGCCCGTCCTGCAGTCCTATCAACTGCTCCTTAAAAGACTCCCACATGCCAGATGTGGATTTACCCTCGAACAGCCTCTCCCAATCAACAGGCATCAAATCCTGCCTAATCCGGCTGTAGTTAGCCTTCCCCCAATTCAGTACCTTACCCATAGGACAACACTCATCTTTTATCATTACTATCCTAAAGTTTACAGAATTGTGGTCACTATTTGCCACATGTTCCCCGACTGCAACTTTGATGACCTGACCGGGCTCATTCCCCAGCACTAGGTCCAGTATAGCCCCCTCTCTAGTTGGACTGTCAACATATTGTTCCAAAGAATCTTCCTGTATGCATTTTATAAACTCTTCCCCGTCCAGGCCCCCAGCCCTAAGCGATTTCCAGCCTATGTGAGGGAAATAAAAATCTCCCACTACAACAATGCTATTTTTTCTGCACCTGTCCAGAATCTCCTTACGTATCCGTTCCTCAACTTCCCGTGGGCTGTTGGGAGGCCTGTCGTATATCCCTAGCATTTGTTCACCCTCTCTCTCTTTCTCTCAGTCTTACAATCAAGATGTTGCCAATCTTCCTTCCACCAGATGTCTCTCTTCCAGTCTTTCTGCCTTTCTATTGTTCTTGCACAGTATTATTATTCATTTCTCCAGAGAATTGCATTCATTGGGTAACTAAACACATCTGCAAAGGGTGGCCGACACTAATTGGTTCTAACCTCTGATCATGCATTGTTCATGAGGTAAGGGTCTGATTCATACACTGTGAGCATAGGGCAAACAGAAACATTGTAATATGACCCAACACAAGTGAACCTTTCAGAAGGCTCTACCCCATGTGAAAATGTTAATAAAAATATACCGTAGAAAATCTTATACAAATGTCAGGCCTAAAAAAGGTAAAAAAACAAGTAAAATAAAACAGTGGCTTCCCACAAATGGATTTGAATATTTTCTAAATGATAAGATGCTCGGAGTTGTGAAGGAGCAGAGAAACATCGGGATCCCAGCACAGAAATAACTATAATGTGCAATCTAAAACAGTCATGTAAAAGGCTAATAGAATGTTGGCCTTTGTCTCAAGGACAGTGAAAGAAAATGGATGGAGGTTATTCTGTAGTTGCATTCTGGTTAGAACCTTTTAGAGCGTGCATTCCATTCACGGCATCCGATCTCGGGAAGGAAATATTAGTCTGGAAGGACGTTACAATACAAATTCACCAGAATGATACTTGGGTTGATTAATTAATGAGCACAGTAAAAAGTCTCACAACAACAGATTAAAATCCAACCGGTTTATTTAGAATCATGAGCTTTCGGAACGCTGCTCCTTCATCAGGTGAGTGGAGAGTTGGGTTCACAACCACGGCATATATAGACAGAGACGCAATTGCAAGATAATGGTTGGGATGCGAGTCTTAATAGGTAATCAAGTCTTTACAAGTACAGAAAATACGAGTGGAGAGAGGGATAATCACAGGTCAAAGAGGTGTGAATTGTCTCAAGCCAGGACAGTTAGTAGGATTTTGCATGCTCAGGTCAGATGGTGGGGGTTACAGATAGTGTGACATGAACCCAAGATCCCAGCTGAGGCCGTCCTCACGGGCGCAGAACTTGGCTATCAGTTTCTGCTCCGCGATTCTGTGTTGTCATATGTCTTGAAGGCTGCCTGTCTTGCAATCTTGCAATTGCGTCTTTAAATATATATGTCGTGTTTGTAAACCCAACTCTCCACTCACCTGGACTATAACCTGGGGTGTTGTGAGACTTCTTACTGTGTCCAGTCCAACGCCAGCATCTTCATATCTTAATTAACGAAGACAGCTTGTGTTGACTAAACTTGTATTCCCTGCATTTTTAAGATTTTGTGGTGATGTATCTGAGAAGTTTCAAGTGATCACAGGGGCTGATAGAATAAGTAGAGAGGGTACACCCTTATGTTAAGGGGAGTCCGTAACAAAGTATTAAATCAGATTTGGGTTGATTACCGGACACATGATAACCTTTAGAATTGCATGAGTTCCACAGACCAAGCTGTGGTGAGAGATTGTTAACTTCTACCAAGCTGTGACGTGGTCAGTTCACTTGAAGTTACTCTCTGAGGTATGGGGAGAAATCTGAGGTACATGGATCATGCTCAGTCAAACAGAGTAGGCCAAGGCATTGAACATCATGGGTTATGATAGAAAGAACAGAAAAATGGGGTGGCACGGTGGCAGAGTGGTTAGCACTGCTGCCTCATAGCGCCAGGGTCCCAGATTCAATTCCGGCCTCAGGTGACTGTGTGGAATTTGCACATTCTCCCTGCGTGGTTTTCCTCCGGGTGCTCTGGTTTCTTTCCACAGTCCAAAGATGTGCGGGTTAGGTGGATTGGCCATGCTCAATTGCCCCTTAGTGCCCGTTAGTATCAGAGGGTAAATACATGGGGTTGCGGGGTAGGGCCTGGGTGGGAACGTTGTTGATGCAGGCTCAATGGGATGAATGGCCTCCTTCTGCACTGTAGGGAGTCTATGATTCTGTCATTTGAAGAGAGTGACTCACACCTTGATTCATTTTGCCCCAATCCTATAGCAGTGGCAGCCATTGCCACTCTCCCTTAACACTGGGATGGTTTAGCAAAAGCTGATCTGTATTATCACATGAGGCTGAACTGAGGAGCCTTGAATGACAATTTTGTGCTTTGACGTATCTAGCTGGAGTGAAGCAATTGTCAATGAATGTTATATTTATTCGGGAATAGGTCGGGGCAAAGCTTGAAAGTGCATGCTCGCATTCTTCACTAAAAGACTGCCATGGATTTTCTTCTTGAATTAAGAGTTCAGAAGGTAATGATAATGAAGTCTGTTCAGTTGATAAGCTACGCTGTTGACTTCAGACAGTCAGAGTTCGCTTTGTTGCATTTTGTGTTCTTTGATGTTCTTAATACCCGCGACAAGCAACCCACGATAATTTGATCTTTGCGGATGCCACGGAATTCCACAGATAGTTAATAGAATATATTTATGCAGATAAATATGGGTAGTAATATTACTATTTGGTAATGAGATTCATGGTCTCAAGGGGTATTTCTATGATACATTTAGTATCCAAATGGAAGAGTTTTGCTTTTCAATCCAGATCCTTTGTATAATTGACCATGAAATCTGCCCATGTATTTTCTCCAAAAGTTACCCCTGTTATTGCTGCTGAACAAGGGTTGGTTGTCTAATTATTACAAATTCATGAGTTAATGATATAAACAAGACTATTCAGTGATAAAATAATATTCTCCTAAAATTAGTCAACAGCAGGTGACAATGGAGAATTTGGGCTTAAACTGCGCTCTAGATACTATACAATGCCATTACAGACTCAGTGCTGAGAGAGTTCTGTGTGGTCACTAATAAATAAGCTATGCTTCACTTGAATCACTGTACAGTATCTTAGCACATTCATTACTTCTATCTATAATCCTACAGCAGTGACCCAATTGATTACACTCTCACCTCTAATTCTGAAGACTGGGCAAATTTCTTTTTATTCATTCGTGGTACATGGGCATTGCTGGCTGTCCAGCATTTATTGCCCATCCTTAATTGCCCTTAGAGGGCAGTTGAGAGTCAACCACATTGCTGTGGCTCTGGAGTCACATGTAGGCCAGACCGGGTAAGGACAGCAGATTTCCTTCACTAAAGGACGTTAGTGAACCTGATGGGTTTTTCTGATAATTGGCAATGGTTTCATGGTCATCAGTAGATTTTTTATTCCAGTTTTTTAAAATTAAATTCAAATTTCACTATCTGCTGTGGCGGGATTCAAACCCGAATCCCCAGAACATTAGCTGAGTTTCTGGATTAATAGCCTAGCGATAATACCACTAGGCCATCACCTCCCCATTCCCTTTCCCGCCCCACCCGCCACGGGAATCGTAGCAGGAGGGGGGCTGGATCATACAATGGTCCGTTGACCTCGGGCAGGAATTTTGGCCATGGAGCGAGCGCAGCTAAAAAATTCCACCCTATGGGTCTGCCCCACTCCACGATTTGATCAGCAGTCAAGGCCAACACTCCGGTGCAGTGCTGAGGGAATGTTCCCCTATCACAGGTGCTGTCTTTCAGATGAGATGTTAAATCAAGGTCCTGTCTACCCTCTCAGGCAGACATAAAAGGTGGTACTGTTTTGAAGAAGTGTGGGGGAGCTATCCTCAGAGATCTGGCCAATATTTATCCCTCATTTAAACAATATTTTCAAAAATCAAGATACCCGGTCATTGCTGTTTGTGGGAGCACCAATTGGGTGTCACGTTTCCTACAATACAACAGTGACTACACTTCTAAAGCTGTGTTGACTCCTTAGGACGTCCAATGGTCATGAAAGGCAAGGAACACAATCTTCCAGCTCTTCACACCAGCTGGATCTTCTAGTCCTGTCAACAGTGCATGCCCACCATATGTTTCCCGGCAGTGTAGGGTGGAATCAATGGGAAATTCCATTGGCCAGATGATCCCACCGCCAGCCACACTGCCCCCCGCTGCTGAGAAAAACACTGCAGAGAGGCCAGAGAATCTTGCCCACCACATAAATGCCACTCTATCTTTTTTGTTTCCTCTAGTCCATATATCTTTGGGACCTCAGTGTCAATTCTGAGCTTCTGCATCGGTCTGCCTTTATTTTCTCCACCATTGCAGCCATGCCTTCAATTACCTCGGCTGTAAGTTCTGAATTCCCTTGTTAAAACATTCCAGTTCTCCACTCCTTTGAGGCAATCTTTAAAACCTATCTTATTGTCCAAGTGATCGGTCTACTGCTTGAACATCCCATTGTGTGGTTCATTGTCAAGTTTTATTTGATAACCTTAGAAGTGGCTTGAAACACTTTACTACGTTAAAGATGCTGGATGCTATATAAGTGAGAGCTGTTGTTGTTGTTGAAATTTGCCTCACTTTGACAATTTCTTGGTGCATTCAGTTGGTTTAAAGCATGCAGCACATGCTGCTCCAATTCCCTAAAGATGAGCACTAAGTATCTAAGGTTTGCTTAACCCAGCAGTACAAGTCAGTCCAGCACCAATGCAAGGCTACCATTTTGAGATAGGTCAGATACATCGCATGCAAGATTCAATCAGAGCTGACTCATTATATCAACTCTAACTGTTATCTTTAAACCAAGAATTTTAATACACAATAGACCTACATTTATCTTTGCAGGTTTTGTTAGAAACCACGAAAAGGCACTGATTAGATGTACTGAAGTACCTTAGGGCAGCGTCTTAGTTCAGCAATAAACTTAGAAAAATCGGAGAGGCGATAGCCTAGTGGTATTATCGCTAGACTATTACTCCAGCAACTCAGCTAATGTTCTGGGAACCCTGGTTCGAATTCCGCTACGGCAGATGATGGAATTTGAATTCAATAAAAACAAATCTGGAATCTACTGATGACCATGAAACCATTGTAGATTGTCAGAAAAACCCATCTGGTTCACTAATGTCCTTTAGGGAAGGAAATCTGCCATCCTTACATAGTCTGGCCTTCATGTGACTCCAAAGCCACAGCAATATGGTTGAATCTCAACTGTCTTCTGAACAAGGGCAACTAGGGGTGGGCAATAAACGTTGGCCAGCCAATGATGTCTATGTCCCACGAATGAATAAGAAAAACAAAAGTATAAGTTGGGATCATGTCACAGGAAATCTAAGGTGGTTTCTCTGTTTCAGTGCACTTCTGATTGCATTCCTGGAAGCAAGTTCCTAAGGTCACATCCAAGTTATATTAGACAAACAGTATTTAGAAATCATACAAATCCTACAGTGCAGAAGGAGGCCATTCGGCCCATTGAACCTGCACTGACAACAATCCCACCCCAGGCCCTATCCCCACAACCCCACACATTTTTCCCGCTAATCCTGCTAGCCTACACATCCCGGGACACTATGGACAATTGAGTATGGCCAATCAACCTAACCCGCACATCTTTGGATAGTGGGAGGAAACTGGAACACCCGGATAAAACCCACACAGACACAGGGAGAATGTGCAAACACCACACAGATAGTGACCCAAGCTGGGAATCGAACCCAGGTCCCTGGCACTGTGAGGCAGCAATGCTAACCACTGTGCCACTGTGCTGCCCATTTATACTATTTTAGTCCACCAAGCAGTGGCCATTTCCCTGATACTCTTTCCAAATAATCATCTGGACTGGTGGCATCATCGCTATGGTGGAGGTTGGCTGGTCTTCGGGAACAAGAGAGGTCGGTAATGTGTGCTCCTGTCTGTTGAACCAGAGTTTAGAGGTAGCTGGCCTCCTGCCTACCAGGTAGCTCAACCTAAGCCTGTAGGTACAGTTCCAGTGTGACCAGTTTGCATCTGATGCCACTGATAGATATCTCTTCATTGTTCCCGTTCTACTTCGTTCATTATATCCAGCCAAAAGGAGAATAATAAATGCAATCCTCATGTGTTGCAATTAAGTGGCTGGAAATATAACTGGAATAAGCGAGAGCCTGGATTACCTGTAATATCCAGTTTATAAAATTGGATGGGATTAGTACCCTATCCATGTTCAATAATACAGGAATGCCATTTCGAAGGCTGCTCTTGCATTTTCTGTGACAGCAGGCAATCAGGCAAGGAAAAATGTCACAATGCAGCAGACACACAGGAAACACTAGTTATTTAATTTATCGGGTCCAATTGCATGTCTGCCACTGGTAAAAGCAGTTTGATCAGCAAGAATTTCCAGCTGTAGTTAATAGTGCCTGTGTTATCTATAATGTTCCACTTGATGAGTGATGTCGGACGAGTGTAGCATTTGAAAATAACAACACTAAAAATCCTCTCTCTGTGAAAAGATGCAGCCACGTTCCCAAGAAGAGTCGTGTTGGACTCCAAAAGTTAACTCTGGCCGGGATACTCTGGCCGTTCACGCCAGTGGGATTTTCCAGTCCCGCTGCAGTTGACTGAGCGCCAAATTCTCCATCCTTGCTTGCAGTGGTTACGGGGTGAATGGCCGGAGAATTCCGATCTCTGTTCCTTTCTCTGCCGATTCTCCACCTCCTGTTTATATTGCAGATTTCCAGCAGCCGCAGGATTTTGCTTTCATTACATTGGAGAATGGTTGTCGCTCTTTGGATATTATGGACTGGATTTTCCTTGAGGATCCTGCCCACGGAGTTGCAATCACTTCAAACACAAAGCAGCAACTCCTGATTACCGAACGTTGAAGCAGCGACGCCAAGATCTTGTTGTCGGACAAACCAGGGCATCTTCCACTGCGCTGCCAGGTTTTACTGAGAGGAATTGCCCCCCCTCATTAAGCAATTAAAATAGAGTCAGGACATGGAATTTTCCTGTGGGAATCGTAGCTGGCGGGGGTCGGACCATGCAAAGGCCCGTTGACCTCAGGTGGGAATTTCCAGTCCTGGGGCAAGCGCGGCCGGAAAATCCCACCCGGGGTCTCCTGGGCAATAACTGCAACGTATTGATAACTTCTTCTTTAAACTGAAGAAACCAGTGAAGGGCCAGCGTCAACTGTATAAGATGGCAAGAAAACACAGGGTTAAAAGGAAAAATCAGGTAAATCACAAGGAGATGGTGATTAGGCGATGCCTGGCTTGGATTTTTAAAAAATGCTCACAAAACCTGATTATCAACTACATCCTCGAACATAGGGTCAGCCGCTCTGTCACGTGACACATCAATGACATTTTCTTCCTTTGGACTCATGGTGAACAATCACTGAAACGATATGATGACATCAACAAGTTCCATCCCACCATCAGACTCACCATGGACTACTTTCCGGAATCGGTTGCATTCTTGGACACACGCAGCTCCATTAAGGACGGTCACCTCAGCACCTCACTATACCGCAAGCCCACGGATAACCTCACGATGCTCCACTTCTCCAGCTTCCACCCTAAACACGTTAAAGAAGCCATCCCCTACGGACAAGCCCTCCGTATACACAGGATCTGCTCAGATGAGGAGGATCGCAACAGACACCTCCAGATGCTGAAAGATGCCCTCATAAGAACAGGATATGGCGCTCGACTCATCGGTCGACAGTTCCGACGCGCCACAGCGAAAAACCACACCGACCTCCTCAGAAGACAAACACGGGACACGGTGGAAAGAGTACCCTTCGTCGTCCAGTACTTCCCCGGAGCGGAAAAGCTACAGCATCTCCTCCGGAGCCTTCAACATGTCATTTATGAAAACGAACATCTCGCCAAGGCCATCCCCACACCCCCACTTTTTGCCTTCAAACAACCACACAACCTCAAACAGACCATTGTCCGTAGCAAACTACCCAGCCTTCAGGAGAACAGTGACCACGACACCACACAACCATGCCACAGCAACCTCTGCAAGACGTGCCGGATCATCAACACGGATGCCATCATCTCACGTGAGAACACCATCCACCAGATACACGGTACACACACTTGCAACTCAGCCAATGTTGTCTACCAGATACGCTGCAGGAAAGGATGTCCCGAGGCATGGTACATTGGGGAAACCATGCAGACGCTATGACAACGGATGAATGAACACCGCTCAACAATCACCAGGCAAGACTGTTCTCTTCCTGTGGGGGAGCACCTCAGCGGTCACGGGCATTCAGCCTCTGATCTTCGGGTAAGTGTTCTCCAAGGCGGCCTTCATGATACACGACAGCGCAGAGTCACTGAGCAGAAACTGATAGCCAAGTTCCGCACACATGAGGACGGCCTAAACCGGGATCTTGGGTTCATGTCACACTATCGGTAACCCCCACAGCTTGCCTCCTGGACTTGCAGAATCTCACTGGCTGTCCTGTCTGGACATGATGTGGAGATGCCGGCGTTGGACTGGGGTAAACACAGTAAGAAGTTTAACAACACCAGGTTAAAGTCCAACAGGTTTATTTGGTAGCAAAAGCCACACAAGCTTTCGGAGCTCCAAGCCCCTTCTTCAGGTGAGTGGGAATTCTGTTCACAAACAGGGCATATAAAGACACAAACTCAATTTACATGAATAATTGTTGGAATGCGAATACTTACAACTAATCAAGTCTTTGTTTCTTAAAGACTTGATTAGTTGTAAGTATTCGCATTCCAACCATTATTCATGTCAATTGAGTTTGTGTCTTTATATGCTCTGTTTGTGAACAGAATTCCCACTCACCTGAAGAAGGGGCTTGGAGCTCCGAAAGCTTGTGTGGCTTTTGCTACCAAATAAACCTGTTGGACTTTAACCTGGTGTTGTTAAACTTCTTACTGTGTTTACCCCAGTCCAATGCCGGCATCTCCACATCATGACTTGTGTCCAGAGCAGTGATGAATATTTACTTCCCATGCAGATCACTATTTGTTATTTTGATGCAACTTCTGAACCGAGCTGTTTACTGCAATTCATCCACAACCTCTGCCTGACAACACCCGAGGGACCCCGGAATGGCAGAACATTAAGTATGCACTTGCAGGTGACAAGCGTTATTGTCATTGTGTGCTGTATATTCTGTAAATGATGCCATGGGATGCAGAATTGCCATGGCAACCAATTCCTGACGCAGGCTTCATCTGGCTTCGCATCTTCTTCTTCTGCCTGAGAGAGCGATGGAGGCAGGTTCGTGGCTTTGTGAAAGGGAGTCGGATGATTACATAAGAACATAAGAACTAGGAGCAGGAGTAGGCCCTCTGGCCCCTCGAAACCTGCTCCGCCATTCAATAAGATCATGGCTGATCTTTTCGTGGACTCAGCTCCACTTACCCGCCTGCTCACCATAACCCTTAATTTCTTTACTGTTCAAAAATCTATCGATCCTTGCCTTAAAATCATTCAATGAGGTAGCCTCAACTGCTTAACTGGGAATTCCACAGATTCACATCCCTTTGTGTGAAGAAGTTCCTCCTCAACTCAGTCCTAAATCTGCTCCCCCTTATTTTGAGGCTATGCCCCCTAGTTTTAGTTTCACCTGTCAGTGGAAACAACTTCCCTGCTTCTATCTTATCTATTCTCTTCATAATCTTATATGTTTCTGTAAGATCTCCCCTCATTCTTCTGAATTCCAATGCGTATAGTCCCAGTCTACTCAGCTGAAGAGTAAAATATTGCTGGGCAATGAGGAACAGGTGGAGGAAGGAGGGGGTGAGACAAGTGGAGTTGTTGTTGCAGAGAGCTGGCACAGAGCTGATGGGCTGACTGGCCTCACTCTGTTCTGCAACCTCTCTTTGGGAGAGCAGAGAATCTAACGGGAGCCAAAATATCAGATGCTCGCCAGCGTAAAATCGCATTGCAATTCTCCCCATGGCGGGTCACTCTTGCCACTGGCTGGTGATTTGAATGTCATTTGCATTCATTTGCATCTCATGGATGCTTATTAAAACAGCTGCCCACTGGATTCCTGTCAGGCCTTCCAATTTCTGCCTCACACCAGCATGAAATTACATGGGTCTGAAACCTGATGGATAAAGAGTGCACAAGGCGGTCCTCAGTTCATCAGAGACTTTGCGGCAATTGCAACAAAGCCTTTCTGCCATAGTTCTGCGCTGCTCCTGATGCCCTGTGCTTCACTCTGCAAGGGCAGACCGGTTCCTGCCCTCCATCTCCATGCTGACCTCATCTTCACGGACAGCACCGTGTTGCTGGACCCACGAATCCTTCTGAGTCACCAAATCAGATGAGCACAGGGATTGGAGAGTACAGGGATCCACCCCCCGCCCCTCCCCACTCCCCGGATACCACACACCAGTGTCTATCCACACAGCACTATGCCGTAACACCCCATCCCGCCCTCCCAATCCCACCACCACCCCTGGTACCACACACCAGTGTCTATCCACACAGCACTGTGCCCCCGCCCCCCCCCCCCCGCCCCAGTGTTGAAGTGGAAACTTTCCTGCTTCTTGACTGTGATAGAAAGACTCAACAAAGCTCGTTCTGACAAAATAACTAGCCTTTATTTACAAAAGACTGCATGCAGTTTTGGCTGAAAACTTGAGTTCAGAGAGCAGTTGGTACAACTTGCTAATTCCTCCTCAAGTCCGCAAAGAATCAGTTCAGTATTTATACATAATCATTATCAGTTTGCGTGACCAGAGCATATTCAGGAATTCGATTAGTAATAGAATCATAAGCGATATCATTAATCATGTCATAACTTGCTAACCTCCTAGAACTCTTTGTCTCATCATTCATACCCTTATCTTGTCCTTTGATGTAACAGAAGAAGGTCGGTGACTCCGTTATCCCTGACCTTATCTTGTTTTATTTACTCATACAGCCTTAAGTTATGCGGAGTCAGTCTTGCTTATATTGTACCAAATAGCTGACCAATTTTCCCATCATGCTATTCCTTAGTTCATACAACTTCACACCAGTACCACACACCAGTGTCTATCCACACAGTACTGTGTTATCTGTGCTACGGGACTCATTCAGCCACCGCAACAAAAGTCCAAAGTTCAACCAGGGGCTGGGTGCGAGGCGGTTGGGGGATGGGGATTGAGGGTGGGCTGATGAAGACAAAAGGGGGCAGTGTGGAAGGAGGGCTGCACAAGCGGGGGATCGGAGGAAATGGGTGGACGAGGGCTCATGGTGGCAGACAGAGGGTCAAGGAGGTGGATGGAGCACGAAGATAGAGGGAAGACTGAGGGAAAAGAAGCTGGATGGTAATAAGGCTGCACCCCTGTCTTCAGCGGCAAGCTCTGCCGCAGCCTTCCCAAACCAGCCAATGATCTTTGCTGTCCCTCCCCAAGTCTGGGCTCACTCTCACTTGTTGTGCACCGGTTTGACCTGTATGGGGACAAACGGAAGTGATATGGTGAGAGATTGTGCAGAGGTTTAGTGAAATGTATGTCCCCTGTGTGTGGGGAACCCTACCCAGAAGGGACAGAGCACCAAAAGAGATGAGATGGTGATGTTGTGAAAGTCTTGTTGAGAGACATTGGGATTTTTTGGCCGTGCTCACCCCAAAACCGAAAAATCCTGCCCAAGGTCAATGGACCTTTGCATGGTCTGCCCCTCGCCCACTAAGATTCCCGGGGCGGGCGGGATGGAAAATTGCCCGGGTTGATATGTGCCCCCCATGATTGACTGTGTGAGATCAAGAAAGAGAGTAGCTGTCTGAGTAGAAGATGAGAGTTTGATAATGGAGGGAGCTGAGAGAATACTTTACCCTGGTAGAGTGGATGAGATTATTCATACGCTTCCTGTACTGGATGTCGGGCAAGTGGCAGCTGTGCTGATGTCCTGGCCAACAGCCTCCTGTTGGTGTCCTTCTTTCAGCCAACCCCGGGAATTGAGGATATGTCTGTGGGTCCACAGGATGTGATTGCACTCGAAAGGGTGCAGAGGAGCTTCGCCAGGATGTCACCCTGGCCTGGAGTGTTTCAGCTATGAAGAGAGGTTGGCTGGACTGGGATTGTTTAGAGCAGAGAAGGCTGAGGGGAGACCTGATTGAGGTGTTTGAGGGATCTAGATCAGGTAGATAGATATAAACATTTCCCCTTAATGGAGGGGTCAATAACCAGGGGGGCATAGATTTAAGGTAAGGGGCAGGTGACTTAGAGGAGATTTGAGGAAAATATTTTTCACCCAGAGGGTGATGGGAATCTGGAGCTCACTGCCTGAAAGGGTGGTAGAGGTGGAAACCTTCACAACATTTAAGAAGTATTTAAATGAGCACTTGAAATGCCATTGAATTAAAAGGTATGGACCAAGTGCTGCAAAACTACTAGATCGGTGCTTGATAGGTAGTGCAGACACAATGGGCCAAAGGGCCTCCTGCTGTGCTGTGAAACTCAATGAGTCTATGACTCCCCGAATAAGGCCCTGGTGCTGAAAGTTGGTGCTGCCTTTTTGTTAAGGCCACTCGCTTTTTGCTTCTGGGTTGCTGACATGTTGGAGGGTCTCCTCAAGACAGCTGGGCGAGAGAGAGTGATATGAGTGTGCTAGACTAGCAGTTAAATATGGTGCCAGGACCTTTGAACCCGGCAGCTGACGGGGGGCGGACGAATCAGCCTGCGGTCCACCAGGTGGTTCAGAGGAGAACACACCTGTGCATAATTAATGAGCTTCCAGAGGCAGAATCAAGCGTGGGATCCTGCCATTCTGGCCAGCATCACAAGATGGGAGAATTCCACTCTATAATTCTAACTGTCCTCATCAGTTCGTCAATGCAGTTGAACATAGAGGAACAACCACCCATTTCTCTGCTGTGATCGTCTGATAAATGTGGTGCATTTCCAATCTCTGGTGTTATGTTACTACATAATTGCCATAATCCTCTTTAGGGCCATGCAATTAAAAGAAAAAGAACTGCTAATGCAATCATAATGACAGGAGATAATGCAAATATATGGAAATAGCCAGGTGCCCTGCCAATACCCATCCTTCTTGGGCCATATTAGCATCAGAAAACGCTCTGTACCCTCAGAATGAAATAAGCACAGCTCAACATCATTTCTTGTCCTGATTCTGCGAAGCCAGAAACAGGAGTTAATGGGCAGTAAACAACAAATCCATGCTTAAAACAACTCATACATTCATTGGACATTACTCATTGATAATAATGGCTGCCAGGACAAGTAAGATTGTAGAGTGAGCCCTTATCTTGAAGCAGCATCTCGGCATTTCGTTCTTAATTGCTGCTTATTTTATTTTATTGAGATGAAGAATCTCACCGATCCTGAATTAACTCAGCAACAATTTCGGGGGCATGATCATAAAGTGAACACTCCACAAGGCACCCCACTATTTTAACTGGGTTGCTTGCTTGGCATGTTTGGTTTCATTGGTCAGAACATTGAATACAGGAGTTGGGACGTCTTGTTGAAGTTGTACAAGACATTAGTAAGGCCACACTTGTAATACAGCTTACACTTCTGGTCACCCTATTATAGAAAGGATATTATTAAACTAGAAAGAGTGCAGGAAAGATTTACTAGGATGCTACCGGGACTTGATGGTTGAAGTTATAAGGAGAGGCTGGATAGACTGGGACTTTTTTCCCTGGAGCATAAGAGGCTGAGGGGTGATCTTATAGAGGTCTATAAAATAATGAGAGGCATAGATCAGCTAGACAGTCAACATCTTTTCCCGAAAGTAGGGGAGTCTAAAACTAGAGGGCATAGGTTTAAGGTGAGAGGGGAGAGATACAAAAGCTCCAGAGGGGCAATTTTTTCACTCAGAGGGTGGTGAGTGTCTGGAACAAGCTGCCAGAGGTAGTTGTAGAGGCAGGTACAATTTTGTCTTTTAAAAAGCATTTAGACAGTTACATGAGTAAGATGGGTATAGAGGGATATGGGCCAAACGCGGGCAATTGGGACTAGCTTAGTTGTTATAAAAAAGGGATGGCATGGACAAGTTGGGCCGAAGGGCATTTTTCCATGCTGTAAGCCTCTATGACTCCAATGTCCACATTAAACATAGAGGGAAATGTTCAAATGACGACTTTAAGCAGTTGTACATTAGCATCCTATGGTTTAATATTACTTGAGGAATTAGATACCGAGGCCATATGTGAACAGGATACAATCTGATGTTCCAAGCCAGGAGCACATTTGAGGAAATCTCATGATTCGATCCTTTTTCATTGAATGCCAACAATTTTTCGAGGAACTGAATTAATTATATCAATCATGCCTTCAATAACTGAAGGGTTGAAACATATTCTTTGTTATATACAATTAAATTGACACAAAGGTGATGTAGCATTGGCGTGGGTTCTGAAAGGGTTTCACGCCAGCTTTAATGGGGTGCCCCTATGTTACGGGTCAAACCACATTGCTAACTCACTGCAACACCTGACAATGGTTAACCAAAAGTTCACCAAAGATGAAGATTTAAAAGACACGTGAATATTTAATTGAACAATGTGTTATGATCAGGTGAGGAGGGGAAGAAGAGTTCCCCTATTTTCTCTCTTCTCATTTGACTCGAGCAAGCTGTTTTGGAAAGTTCTCCCATTGCGACCCGCAACTTTTCTGTTGGGTTGCGGTGAGAGATGCGCGTCGCCGGCCTTGTTCCGGGATTTGCCCAAGCGTCGGGAACGCATGCACATCTCCCAGAGCCGGCGAACAGTCGCTGGTCAGACCACACTGGAAACCGGCGGGAAGGCAGGTAAGTCATTTGAATCTTTTAAAAATATGTTTTAAATATATTTATTAGTTCATTATCGGGACCTTCCAGATTGAATCTCCCACCCTGGCAGGAGTACTTCATTCGGGCAGGGTTCAGACTAGCTCCCCACATTCGGGGAACTAGCAAAAGACCCCACCGGAATGAAGGGTGGGCAATCGGGGCCCCCCAGGGGATTGGGTGGCGGGGGTGGTCCCCCCTGGGCATGGGCACCCTGGCAGTGCCAGCCTGTGCCCGGCACAGTAAAAGTGGCAAAGTGCCCATGCTCAGGGGACACCTTGGCACTGCCCATCGGACATCAGGCAATGCCAAGGGGATGGGGCCTATTGTGGGCAGGGTCCAGGGGCAATCGGCGGGGTGGGGGGGTCCCACTGCCACTCTGCAGACGGGATTGGTCTGGGATGGAGGAAGGTCAGCGATTTCAGGCGGGCTGGTGGGGGGGGTTGTCTGAGGGGGTGGTCTGCCAGGGGGGAGGGGGGGCTGCCTCCAGGGGTGTTTGACCCGGGGAGGGTCAGCAGGGAGGGGTCTGCTGGGGTGAGGGGAGTGGGGGGATCGCCACTGCTGGTGGGGGTGGGCTGTGCATCGGGGCGCCCCGGGACGGGGATGTGGGGGCTCAGGGCTGGCCTGGGAATTGTTGTGGGGGCCGTGATCGGACCATAAGGGGTGGTTGGGGGGCGGGGGGGGGGCGCAGGGCTGGAGGGGCAGCATTGCGGGGATCCTGGGCTGGCCAGCAAACGGGGAGTCTGACAGATTGGGACCACTGCGCATGCGCAGAGTTCCAGAGCTGTCAGATTCCAGTGTGAATAGCCCCCAACCCCCCCCCTGAGTTTTTAATGAGATTCACGACTGGGACCTCTGCAGTGCACAGAGTGCGGAGATTCAGGTGAGAAGCTGAACCGACAGAACAGTCAGGATTTAGAACAGTTTTCCCACCATTTCAGAATTTTTGGGAGAATTGCCCCCAATCTGTCTGCTGATTTAGTCAGTATTTTACTGTATGTACTGTGACTAGAAAAGGCACAAACTGACGGATGTTTTTGAGTTCTTAATAAGGGAAATAGCCTCATGTTTGTTGTACTTGACCCTGTCTGAGTGAAAAATTAAAAATGCTCCAACTTTCATATACATACACACTCACACACACGTGAAGGAAGCCCAGTCCATCACGCAAACCAGCCTCCCATCCACTTCCCACTGCCTCGGAAAAGCAGTCAGCATAATTAAGGACCACACACATCCCAGACATTCTCTCTTCCGCCTTCTTCCATCGGGAAAAAGATACAAAAGTCTGAGGTCACGTCCCAGCTGACTCAAGAGCAGCTTCTTCCCTGCTGCCATCAGACTTTTGAATGGACTTACCTTGCATTAAGTTGATCTTTCTATGACTGTAATATTACATTCTGCACTCTCTTGTTTCATTCTCTATGAACAATAATAAATCAAATCAAATCAAACACAAACACACATGCACACACACAAGAGAGAGACCCACAGAATGATCTTCTGAGCTGCTCATTCATACACTGACCGTTTTTCTCCCTGGAACATGGTGTAAGAAAGATTGCCTATCTGAAGTCAGTTTTAATAAGGTCAGTCAATACCTGACCAATACTTCCATTCTCCATATTAATTATTCAATGTAGATAGCCATTGCTACACAGCGGAATGGACGGTGGCTATTCAAAAGAGGGGCACGGTGGCACCGTGGTTAGTACTGCTGCCTCACAGTGCCCGGGACCCGGGTTCAATTCCTGGCTTGGGTGACTGTCTGTGTGGAATTTGCATATTTTCCCCGTGTTTGCATGGATTTGCTCCAGTTTCCTCCCACAGTTCGAAAGACGTGCGAGTTAGGTGCATTGACCCAAACAGGTACCGGACTGTGGCAACTAGGGGATTTTCACAGTAACTTCATTGCAGTGTTAATGTAAGCCTACTTGTGACTAATAAATAAACTTAAACTTTAAACCTACTTGTAATGAACTGGTTTCTCTATAGCTCTCTGTTAATTTTTGAGTTCAGAGACAGTAAGTGTGGGCGTCCATAGATTTAGAGTTTGGTGAATCCATAGATTAGTCCATAGGTATGAATTCCACAGATGGCTTTGTCTCAGCATATCCATTCAGGGAGGACAGCCCCACTTAGAATCATTTAATTAGGAACTTCCCAGAGTCTTGAAATAATTCTGAGTCTGTGCAGAAATTACAAAAGTCACCTGGTCCTTGGCAGCCACCTTAACAGCTTGCTGTTGCAGTCCTTTTCAAAGTAATAAGTCTCACAATACCAGGTTAAAGTCTAACATGTTTATTTGGGATCATGAGCTTTCGGAGCACTGCTCCTTCATCAAGTAAGTGAGTGAGCCCACGCCAGTCCAACGCCGGCATCTCCACATCAGTCCTTTTCAAACATAGGGTAGAACTATCCATCCCTTCCTGCTGGCGGGATCTTTCCAGTCCCACCGAAGGCTGTGGTGGGTTCCCTAGTGGCAGGGTGGGTAAGCCACGCAAAATGCTGTAGACATCAACAGGACCTGGAAGATCCCACAGCTGCCAATGGTGGAATACATGCCATGTGGGGAGGGTGGGGGAAAATCCTGTCCGTGCCCAGTGATTCTTCTCCAGTGAATACATGATATCAATTTTAAAAAGCATAGCTTTGCCACAAATTGAATATGTTGAATTTAATCCCCATCTTGAAGACAGCCTTGGGATATCTTTTCAACAAGCGTTTGAAATTAAACTTGATTTTCAAATATACTTCCAAATCTAGGTGTTAGTGTTCAATTTATGAGTTAATTCAGGATACATGATGTTTTTCAATCTGTCAAAATGATATTTCTGTCCACCTAGTAACAAAATGAGTTATATGATCTGCAACCAACAGATGAAACCTCCTACAATTCTTCTGTCAGATCTGTCATGTTGAAAATAGAAGTTAATTCATTGATAATTTCTACCTTTAGCTGCCAGCTACTCAGTTTAAGAGACACTAATAAAAACACTAATGTTTTCAATTTCTTTTTTAACAATATATTTGCATTTAGTACATTGAACGACTCAAATTTGATCATTGCTACCCTGGAAGGGAAAAGGAGAGTTAATTTATTTGCAGGATAAAATTGCCTCAAACATAGACTCATAGTACTAGGATCAACCACTAAACCATACTGGCTGTAGTATTTTAGGTCTTCAGATCAACTCTCATACTATCACAGTGTTCCAGTCTTATTCCAGGCTTTGATTTCTAATCTTTTTATCTTGGCTTTGTACTTCAACCTTAGTTTCCATCATGAGTTTGGCCTTTGACATTGAATTTTGACCTGGAAATAGGTTTAACCCACCTTTCGGGTATCAACAATATCTGCACAAACTTTGACCCCAATGAGGCTTATACAGATGTGCAGGTCGGGTGGATTAGCCATGGTAAATTGTCCCTTAGTGTCCAAAGATGTGTAGAGTGGCTGGATTAGCCATAGGAAATGTGTGGATTACATGGAAAGGGTGGGGAGAGGGCCTGGATCGGTGTAGTCTCAATGGGCCGAATGGCCTCTTCTGCACTGTAGGTTTTCTATAATTCTATATAACCAACTCACTTTTGGTTAAAATTGCAGCTCCACTGTGAATGTTGAGGGATTCCAAAAAGTAAGGTGGAAGATTCTGAAACATTAATACAGGACCTGGGTTCAAATCCTGCCATGGATGGTGGAAATTGAAGTCAATTAAAAATATCTCGAATTAAGAATCTACTGAGACCATGAAACCATTGTCAATTGTCGTAAAAACACATCTAGTTCACCAATGTCCTTTAGGGAAGGAAATCTGCCGTCCTTACCTGGTCTGGCCTACACGTGACTCCAGAGCCACAGCAATGTGATTGACTTTCAACTGCCCTCTCAACAAGGATAACTAGGGATGGGCAATAAACGCTGGCCAGCCAGCGATGGCCATGTCCCACGAACGAATTTAAAAAAGATCAGTCTCTCATTACAGCTCATAATTGTGGATGCTCGGCGGTCTTGTGGCACAGTGGGTAGCGTCCCAATCTCTGAGCCTGAAGCTTCAGGCTCGAGTCCCACCTCAGGACTCGATGGCCAAGGAAAGTGCCTTCATCTTGCGGTCAAACAGGTTGAGTGGGTCAACTTGCAAATCCTTGCAACACGCCAAAGGCTGGCGATAAGAGCAGGAAAGACTCCAGATCAGCCATGCTTGATGTGGAGTGGTGCCCCTCAAGCCCCTGGTGACAGATTAGCGACCTGTTCTGGCTATTGCCAGCTGTGGAAACACCTCTATTTGCGGGAAGAAAATTGGAATTGTGGATAATTTGATTTGATTTTGATTCGGTTTGATTGATTATTGTCACATGTATTAGTATACTGTGAAAAGTATTGTTTCTTGCACGCTATACAGACAAAGCTGATCCTATATAGAAAAGGAAAGGACAGGGTGCAGAATGTAGTGTTACAGTCATAGCTGGGGTGTAGAGAAAGATCAATTTAATATAAGGTAGGTCCATTCAAAAGTCTGATGGCAGCAGGGAAGAAGCTGTTCTTGAGTCGGAATTTTGTATCTTTTTCCTGACGGAAGAAGATGGAAGAGAGTAAGTCCGGGGTGCATGGGGTCCTTGATTATGCTGGCTGCTTTTCCGAGGCAGTGGGAAGTGTAGACAAGATGCTGACAAGATAAAGAATTGCACCTCACCTTGGGCTTGATCCAACGTTTGATCTCAGCCAAAAGGCTAATGTTTTTCTGGGCTTGCCTCTCTTGTTGTAGCCCTTCTGTTCTCTCTCTTTCTCTCAGACTGATGTTAATTATGCTTCAAACAAGAAGTGATGGATAGATGAGGATAGAAGAGTTTTCACTTTGCCCGCAATTAGCAATCTGGGCACAAGTTCAGATGGTGGTTCAAATTTCTCTTCAAGCCCATTTGTAAATAACTGACAATAGAATCTTCCAATGACCAGTGCAGACTTTTAAAACACTTTTTTTCCCTCAATAAAACAGTTAAGAATATTCCTTGGTATGTTCAATAGAGTGCAGTTTTCTTAATGAAGTAAAGTTTGTTTATTAGTCACAAGTAGGCTTACATTAACACTGCAATTAAGTTGCTGTAAAATTCCCCTGGTCGTCACACTCTGGCGCCTGTTCAGGTACAGTGAGGGAGAATTTACCATGGCCAATGCACCTAACCACAGCTCGTCTTTCAGACTGTGGGAGGAAACTGGAGCACCCGGAGGAAACCCACGCAGACACGGGGAGAACGTGCAGACTCCACACAGACAGTGACCCAAGCCAGGAATCGAACCCGGATCCCTGGCGCTGTGAGGCAGCAGTGCTAACCACTGTGCCGCCATGCTGAAAATGGGTTTATCATAAGAAAACATTATTAATCAGTGAGTCCAGTCTACCACCCATGAATATCCCGATGAAGTAATTCAACCTGACTATAAAAACGTAGAACTGTTTATTAGTTTCATTGGTTTAGAGTAGTCAGATTAGGTAAAATTAAATATTTAATAGTTGGAAGTTTAAAACAGATCTTAGTATCCTTGCCTAAAAGAAGCTTAATAAAGTCGCCTAGAGGGTCTGCAAATGAACACATTTAGTGAAAATGGGCCATGCTGACTAATTTGATCTGTGCAACCAGTTTTGTGGGCAGGATCTTTTTTATTCTTTTACGGGATCTGGATGTTGCTGGCGAGGTCAGTATATATTGCCCATCCTCAATCCTCCGTGAGAAGATGGTGGTGAGCTGCCTTCTCGAATCGCTGCAGTTCCTGTGATGTAGGTACACCTACAGTGCTGTTAGGGAGGGAGTTCCAGGATTTTGACCCAGCGACAGTGAAGGATTGGCCAAGTCAGTATGGGAGGGTGGGGGGGGGGTGAGACTTGGACAGAGCCTGCTTCAAGTGCCATTTCTATTGAAGGCAGGACTCCATTTTATGCTGGATAGAATTTGCACTTGAAATTCCTCTATCTTTTGCACTAATTTGGCTGATTTTAGGTGAACTAAGATTTAAATGACCCGCATAACCTGACAGAAACTCCTGGGCCAAAATGTTACCGTTCTGCCCGCCACAGGAATCGGAGCGGGCGAGGGGCGGACCATGCAAAGATCCATTGACTTCGGTGGGGGGAGGGGAGGGGGACTTTACAGTTTTGGGACAAACGAGGCTGTAAAATCCCATCCCTGGTGACTCCCCTCCTCAGAGGGGAGTGGAACGAGCCCCTGCGGAGTCAGTTTGGAAATGATTCTCCTGCCATTCACGCTCCGCTGCTCCTGTAAGCAGAATTTGGCACTCAGCCAAATCTCCATTCACTACAGCAGGTCGGAGAATCTGGTTCAATATTTCTCTTGCAATAGTTTGCAACTAAAGGAGGTGCAAAGGCCAATTCATCAACTGTACTCATTTTATGATATTTTATATCTATATAAAATCAAAACACATTGTAAAAATCAGGAACCTACTGAGTGGAACACAAAAAGCTCATTGTGCAGCAAGAATAAGTGGCCTCTAAGATGACAGAAGTGCAGATAATAACACCTAATAACCATGCCTGGATACAACATCTCTTGATCTGAATAAAGACGGGTACAATAGCAGCAAGATCAGCCCTAGATAGGTGCAAAGAGGAAAAGAATGAGCCTATTGTGAATGTTCTGACTGAAGGCTTTAAGGGCCATCTGCTTCAAAGAGTTGCGAGCAAGTGCACAAAACAATGCTTCTGACAACATCAAGACATGTAATTGAAATGCTAAAGACATCCAGTTGTGGACTGCAACGTAAACACTGCTGTCCGCCTCAACGGGTTAACACACATCTTAAACAACTGCGAAAGGACTGGCATTTTTAACAAGAGTAGTAAAAGCAATTTCAGGTGCTCTTGCGGTTTTAATCTTTCAAAATGTAACACATTTGACATGCCCATTCATCTTCCAAAGACAGGATGAAATAACCGACTGTATTAGATTTGTACAGTATATCAGAATATGGCAAGTCATTGCACATTTCGAAAAGCTGCTTCATTCTAGAAGTCTATATTTAAGAAGTTAATTTGTATTTTCATTTCGACTGATACAGACGAGAAAGCTTGCATCATTGTCTAAAGATGTTGTGAAATTCTATTACACATTTGACTTAATTTATTGACATAAGAACATAAGAACTAGGAGCAGGAGTAGGCCATCTGGCCCCTCGAGCCTGCTCCACCATTCAATAAGATCATGGTTGCTCTTTTCATAGGCTCATCTCCACTTACCCGCCCGCTCACCATAACCTTTAATTCCTTAACTGTTCAAAAATGTATCTATCCTTTCTTAAAAACATTCAATGAGGTAACCTCAACTGCTTCATTGGGCAGGGAATTCCACAGATTCCCAACCCTTTGGGTGAAGAAGTTCCTCCTCAGCTCAGTCCAAAATCTACTCCCCCTTATTTTGAGGCCTTGCCCCCTAGTTTTAGTTTCACCCACCAGTGGAGACAACCTCCTTGCTTCTATCTTTATTTTACAAGATATTAATCTTTTGCTGCTCCCATCATTGGCTTGCTCTCATCAGCCAGCGTGGAATAGAAACTCTGCTTACTTTGCAGAAACTTGGAAAGTAAGGCCTCCCTTCTTATAACATAATTGTACCTTTTCTTTCATATTCCAAAATACAACCTTCCTCATCACAATTATATCTTCATAATATCTGAAGTTAAACTTGAAAAGCTTGAAAATACTGGATGCTAGGTTTATTAATAGAGTTGGTATCAATAGCAAAACAATGACATTTACAGAGATAAGCTGTTTATTTGGAGTAGGATATGTTGTAAAATGTTTGGAATAGTTCAATAGGTCTTTTTAAAAATTCATTCATGGGATGTGTGCGTCGCTGGCGGGCCAGTATTTATTGCCCATCCCTAAGTTGCCCTTGGAGGGCAGTTGAGAGTCAACCACATTGCTGTGACTCTGGAGTCACATGTAGACCAGACCAGGTCAGGATAAGATTTCCCTCCCGAAACGATGTTAGTGAATCAGGTGGGTTTTTCCGACAATCGACAATGATTTCATGGTCATCAGTAGATTCTTAATTCCAGATAGTTCGTCTACCATCTGATGTGGCAGGATTCGAACCTGGGTCCCCAAACTATTAATTGAGTTTCTGGATTAATACTCTAGCAATAATACCATAAGGCCATCACCTCCCCGTTGGCAGGCACTGGCTCCTGGTGAGATGGCCATTAACTGAGATGCCTGCATTCCATAATGTAAACCCAGGATCCTTGACCTTACCCAGGAAGTATGGTTGTGTGTCCTTTGGTCCATTGTCTCAACTTTGTGAATCCTCTTGGGATCTTCTATGCGTTTTGGTGTGTGGCTCCGCACTGCTTCCTAAAGTGTCCTGTCAATTACAATGAAAATAGAGGGCTGAAATTGCCAGGGACGTTTAAACCCCTGGCATGATTGCTGTTCCGGTCAGTTAAGGTATTGCTTCCCTTGGCTTGGTGTGTCCCTGTCTCTCTGCTGTTTCACTAACTGGACAGTGGGTCTTGCTTTCTCCCCTTAATAGGCAACAGACAAATGTCTGATTGCCTGACAACCTGGATGGCTTTGACAAGGGTTAAAACTTTCTTTGTTTGAAGCATGTCTGAGTGTGTTTTGTCCGTCGCTCCTACAACTATTCTATCGCTGATTAGTTCAGATTTCAGGTCATCATAATCACAGCCTTCATCCATTCTGTACAGCCCATTACTAAAGGAGCCAAAAGGTTCTCCTAACTGCTGGTTAAATTTAGCCCTTTCAAGAGGTTTGTTACTTCTGAGTTTGAAATAGGCATTGAATGGTTTTAACACTTCATCAAATTTTGCAGATGGTTCCTTGTCGAAATATAACATCACTGGCTGCCAGGCCTACTGGAAAAAACATGTACAACATATCTAGAACTGAAGCAACATTTTTTTATTCATTCATGGGACATGGGTGTTGCTGGCTGGCCAGCATTTATTGCCCATCCCTCGTTGCCCTTGGAGAAGGTGATGGTGAGCTGCCTACATGAATCGCTGCAGTCCACATGCTGTGGGTTGGCCCACAGTGCCGTTCAGGAGGCACAAGTCAGGAGTGTGATGGAATACTCCCCACTTGTCTGGATGGCTGCAGCTCCAACAGTACTCAAGAAGCTTGACACCATCCAGGACAATGCAGCCCACTTGATTGGCACCACATCCACAAACATTCAATTCCTCCACCACCGATGCTCAGTAGCAGCAGTGTGTACTATCTATAAGATGTACTGCAGAAATTCACCAATGATCCTTAGACAGCATCTTTTAAATCCACGACCACTGCCATCTAGAAGGACACAGGCAGCAGATACCTGGGAACACCATCACCTGCAAATTCCCCTCCAAGCCACTCACCATCCTGACTTGGAAATATATCGCCATTCCTTTATAGTCGCTGGGTCAAAATCCTGGAACTTCTTCCCGAAAGTCCTCAATTATGTGATTGATCGGGGCCTTGGATAAATTGATCAGGAAGAGTGAATTTCTGATCCACGATAAAAAAAATTATAATTGCGGGTTCAGCTTTACAAAGTTTCCAAAAATCCAAGATGGCTCCGTCACACGCCTCTGCGCGAAAGGGTTTTCCTGCACATCCCAGTTTTGGTAGGCTTCCGCAGTAATGGTACGTTGTGATATCCATGTTTGGAGTTTTCAGCAATGACTGCTTGGATCAATTGGATCAATTTAAAGAGTTCCTCGCTTTATTGCAATGTTCTCCAGACTTGGATGTGTTTAATTCAACCATTGCTGGGTTTTTTAAGCTGCCTACTCAGTCACAATTCAATTCTAATCATTATTTTCTTCCTTAATTCAGAGCAAGTTCAACCATCGGGAATTGGATTTCTCGGATTGCGGTTTAAAGGGCAATTTCTGACCAATGTAGTATTTAGCTCTTTTCAGGACTTGTGTTGTGCAGGAGTTCTACACTTTTAGCTAACCCCAGCTAGGTCCGCTGACTTCGAACTTTTTACCTATTGAAGGTGGACTTCCATGGGATTCCATGGAGTCTTCTGATTTGATTTGATTCGATTTATTTTGACTCATTATTGTCACCTGTATCAGTGTGCAGTGAAAGGTATTGTTTCTTGCGCGCAATACAGACAAGGTTCTGTATTGCTACAGATACCGTTCATAGAGAAGGAAAGGAGAGAGTGCAGAATGTAGTGTTACAGTCATAGTTAAGGTATAGAGAAAGATCAACTTAATGCGAGGTAGGTCCATTCAAAAGTCTGATGGCAACAGGGAAGAAGCTATTCTTGATTCAGTTGGTACGTGACCTCAGACTTTTGTATCCCTCTCTGCTGCAGTGAAGAATTTAATTTCTGCCTTCAGCTTCCATGCCTTTCCTTGGAATTTCCTTCTGTGTCTTCACTTCTTGGACATTTTGACAGGTCAGAATGCTTCTTTGATATTTTTATTGAGTTATCCAGGATATTTGTTTTCCTCTACAGTCGGTATGAGGTTTTGAATTGTTCACATCTACATTGTTCATTGCCACCTAGTCATAAGGTGTCTGGCATAGTTCACTAAGTCTTATTAAGCTGTCTGTAGTCTTAGTCCAACAGTAAGTATCATCTACCAGAAACAATATACGCAAGTACAGTAAAGGTCTAAGCTAGGCACTGTCTCCATGCTTGCTTCTACACAGGGCTCTGTCCAACACGACACTGACTCCTAGGTGCAAATCATGTGTTCTCTTACATCACTGTGTGGACGAAACTGTGCTCTGTCCCACCTTAACCCTTTATGTGCCAGAACTTATATTGCAAGGAAATAAAATGGCTGGAAATACTCTGCAAGTTTGGCAGTGTCTGTGGAGTGAGTTTAACATTTCAGGGTGGTGACCTTGCATCAGAACCAATTTGTCCCACAAATGCTGCCAGACCTGCTGAGCATTTCCTGATACTTTTCCACAATTCTATTTTCCATCATCCTCACCATGTTGTCTTTGTATTGTTCTCACTTTGGTGAATGTTTATTATTTATTATTAGTGTTGAATAGTGTACAGGCCTCCATGCTATTAAGAGGACGTCTTCCATTTTCATTTATTGGAGTGCAGAAGCAGGGGGCTATCTAGCCCAAGGCCGGGGCCATCAACCTCAAATGTAGGAAATGCTTTGGTCAGAAATTTAGCATTGGTGTTGCAGAGGTAACGTTTATTTATCAGTCACAAGTAGGCTTACATTAAATTGTAATGAAGTTACTGTGAAAATCCCCTAGTTGCCACACTCCACTGCCTGTTCGGGTACACTGGGGGAGTATTTAGCATGGCCAATGCACTTAACCAGCAAATCGTTTGGACTGTGGGAGGAAACCGGAGCACCCGGAGGAAACCGGAGCACCCGGAGGAAACCCACGCAAACACAAGGAGAGCCTGCAGACACCGCAAGCCGGGAATCGAACACAGGTGCCTGGTGCTGTGAGACAGCAGTGCTAACCACTGTGCCACCGTACAGTGAATGTTTATGACTTCCTTCAGTCCATTTTCATGGCACTTAACCAGCACAGCAGATATGCTGAAAAATGACTCATGTTACAAGATAGCATCATCTTCCAACCTTGGGTCACAAAACTCTACAAAATTTTTTATATTGATTGTAAAGCTAAATGGAATTGGATGGACCTTAACAACCTTGTTGCAACAACTTGCATTTATAGAATTCCTTTCAGGTAGAAAAACATCCCAATGTCACAGACCTGAATTCCATTTCTCTCCACAAATGCTGCCAACAAAACCTGCTGAGTATTTCGGGCATTTCATGTCTTTATCTCAAGATGCTTCACAGGAGTAAACATTGACACCGAGCCATATAAAAGTGATACGAGGATAGATGACTAAACATTTGCTAAAAGAGGATTATGTTAAGAAGGAGAGGGGTGAAGGAGAAGTTTAGGGAATGAATTTCAGAGCTTAACTTCTCAGCAGCTGAAGGGATGGTTGCCAATAGAAAAGTGAAGGAAGTTGGGGATGCACAAGAGGTCAGAATTTAGGACTGCAAAGTTTACACAGAGGAGAATTTCCAGGGTGGAGAGCGCTTGGCGCATAATGTGTTCCCGCCAATTCTCAGGAACCCACTACCATTTCACTCTCAACTTGGCTCTGATTGACAGTGAGCAGAACTTCCATCCATCCTTGGAAGGAAGTCATGCCTTGGAGAGCTATCAGCCAATCAGATTGGCTGACAGCTCTCCAACCCGTCCAGGCATAGCACTGAAGTGGCCAGAAGAGGTACTGCAGGGCTCTGCCTGGAACTAAGGGCCCGATTTTACCAATCGGAGCCTAAGGGCAGAATCTGGGCGTAATATGGATCCGAGCCCGGAATCCTCTTTCCAGCGCGCCCATACGCGTTTTGCCGGCTCCGGTCCGATTCACGCTGTGGGCGGGGCTTAGCGCTGCCGGAACGATCGGAGCTCTGAACTGCGCATGCGCAGTTCGAAAAAAATCTGAAGCAGCGTGCCCGGGCGCGAAAGAAAAAGGCAGAGAGTGGCTCAGACCATCTGGGGGTGGGGTGGGCGGTGAGAGAAGAGGGGGTGTGACCGACCATCCCCTGGGGAGGGGGGGGGGGTGGGAGGAGGGGGGGGGTGTGACGTATCATCCTCTGGGGGTGGGGGGCACTGCCACTCTGCGGCCAATCCCTCCTCCCCACCAGAGCGTTCCGCTGAGGTGAATAATGACAGTCGTGGTGTTTGAAGTATGCGGCCACTCCGGAGAGGAGGAATTCGTTCCTCCGGTGGAGAGGAGGGATCGGCCGCAGAGTGGCAGCGGAACCCCCTGCCCCCTCCTTCCCCACCGGTCGGACGCAGAGTGGCAGTGCCCCTCCCCCTCCCCCCCCCCCCCCCCCCCAAAGGATGATACGTCACACCCCCTCTCCTCCCACCCCCACCCCCCCTCCAGGGGCTGATCGGTCACACCCCCTCCTCTCCCACCACCCCCCCAGAGGAGGAGCTGGGTCAGAGAGCCGTTGCAGTCTCTGACCCCGCTCTTCGGAGGCTGCAGCGGCGACTTCGGAATTTTATTTTGCAGGTCGATTAGAGCGCGGATCCGCATCGGACCAGAAGAGTGGGATTTGGCGGTAGAGTTGGGCGCGCGGTTCATTAAGTCGATTTAAATGCATGCAAATGCATTTAAATCGTCGGGCCGCCCGATTCGGGCACAGGCCGGACCCGCGCCCGAATCGGTTGTCAGTAAAGCCGCGATCTGCTCGGAATCGGGTGCAGATCGCGGTATAGGCCCGACGCCCAACTTTACCGTGACTTCGCGCCCGTTGGTAAAATCGGGCCCTAAGTCTCAGGACCATTCCTGAGATAAGTCTCAGGGGTCCTGGCGATGGGTGAGTAGGTGATGCCCTGGCAGGGGGAGGGGTTTGATCATGATATCAGAGGGCTGGAGGGCCCAGGTGTAAGAACAGCCTTTGGATTGAGTTGCCCACCCCCCCCCCGCCCCCCCCCCGCCCCCCCCCCACCCCGCCCCCCCCGCCCCCCCCGCCCCCCCCCCCCCGCCCACCCCCCCCCCCCCCCCGCCCCCCCCCCCGCCCCCCCCCCCCCCCCCCCGCCCCCCCCCCCCCCCCCCGACACTCCCTCTTGAGAAAGGAGCAGTTTTCTCGACTGAGACCCTGCCACACCACAGTGGAATTGCATCTAGATTGAGGAGGTTGGAATCCTGGGGAGAATCCCATTCAGGCAATTATACCCAGGTGGATTCTGAGCTGGTGGGGTTGGGGGGTGGGGCGGGGGGGGGAGGTTAAATTCCGCCCATAGAGTTAGATGAGGTTCGAACAATTGCAGATAAATATATACATACATATTAATTGTCGCTTGGTAGCATAGACCTTGAATGTTGATGAAAAATAGAGACATGTCAAAAGAACAAAGAACAAAGAACAATACAGCACAGGAACAGGCCCTTCGGCCCCCCAAGCCCGCGCCGCTCCCCGGTCCAGGATTGAATCCTGAATCCAGGATCCCCGCCCAATTTTCCAGCCTATCTACATACCAATATCCTATCCACCGAGCTGTCCCTCACAGCTACGATGCTTTGTTCATTACAACCTATTAACTTACCCCCACCCCCCCATTCCAGACCATGTGATCTCCAGGGAGAGGCGAAAACCCAGAGTGAAAAACCCCAGGGCCAATATGGGGAAAAAAATCTGGGAAATTCCTCTCCGACCCCCTGAGGCGATCGAAACGAGTCCAGGAGATCACAATGGCCCCGATCGGAAAATGCTTCCCAACCCTAGTCATTTCCACTTCCACGAACACCATATGAATTCCCTGCCCCCGAGACAGGTTCCCAACTATCCGCAGTCTCACTCTGTACTGGCACCAGCAAGATGATCATAGAATGAAGCCTTGAAATGAGAAACCAGGAACAATTAGCCCGCGCCGCTCCCTGGTCCAAACTAGACCACTCTTTTGTATCCCTCCATTCCCACTCCGTTCATATAGCTGTCTAGATAAGTCTTAAACGTTCCCAGTGTGTCCGCCTCCACCACCTTGCCCGGCAACACATTCCAGGCCCCCACGACCCTCTGTGTGAAATATGTCCTTCTGATATCTGTGTTAAACCTCCCCCCCTTCACCTTGAACCTATGACCCCTCGTGAACGTCACCACCGACCCGGGGAAAAGCTTCCCACCGTTCACCCTATCTATGCCTTTCATAATTTTATACACCTCTATTAAGTCTCCCCTCATCCTCCGTCTTTCCAAGGAGAACAACCCCAGTTTCCCCAATCTCTCCTCATAACCAAGCCCCTCCATACCAGGCAACATCCTGGTAAACCTCCTCTGTACTCTCTCCAAAGCCTCCACGTCCTTCTGGTAGTGTGGTGACCAGAACTGGACGCAGTATTCCAAATGCGGCCGAACCAACGTTCTATACATCTGCAACATCAGACCCCAACTTTTATACTCTATGCCCCGTCCTATAAAGGCAAGCATGCCATATGCCTTCTTCACCACCTTCTCCACCTGTGACGTCACCTTCAAAGATCTGTGGACTTGCACACCCAGGTTCCTCTGCGTCTCTACACCCTTTATGGTTCTTCCATTTATCGTGTAGCTCCTCTCTACATTATTCCCACCAAAATGCATCACTTCGCATTGATCAGGATTGAACTCCATCTGCCATTTCCTTGCCCAAATTTCCAGCCTATCTATATCCTTCTGTAGCCTCTGACAATGTTCCTCACTATCTGCAAGTCCTGCCAGTTTTGTGTCGTCCGCAAACTTACTGATCACCCCAGTTACTCCTTCTTCCAGATCATTTATATAAATCACAAACAGCAGAGGTCCCAATACAGAGCCTTGCGGTACACCACTAGTCACAGGCCTCCAGCCGGAAAAAGACCCTTCCACTACCACCCTCTGTCTTCTATGACCAAGCCAGTTCTCCACCCATCTAGCCACCTCCCCCTTTATCCCATGGGATCCAACCTTTTTCACTAGCCTACCATGAGGGACTTTGTCAAACGCTTTACTAAAGTCCATATAGACAACATCCACGGCCCTTCCTTCGTCAACCATTTTGGTCACTTCTTCAAAAAACACCACCAGGTTCGTGAGGCATGACCTCCCTCTCACAAAACCATGTTGACTATCGTTAATGAGTTTATTCCTTTCTAAATGCGCATACATCCTATCTCTAAGAATCTTCTCCAACAACTTCCCCACCACGGACGTCAAGCTCACCGGCCTATAATTACCCGGGTTATCCTTCCTACCCTTCTTAAATAACGGGACCACATTGGCTATCCTCCAATCCTCTGGGACCTCACCTGTGTCCAGTGACGAGACAAAGATTTGCGTCAGAGGCCCAACGATTTCACCTCTCGTTTCCCTGAGCAGCCTTGGATAGATTCCATCAGGCCCAAAAGGTTTAACCTTGCATTCAGAAGGACAATTCCTAAGAATTACAGAATCAGGGAAAGACAACAATTCCTACTGAATGAGGGGCATCACCATTTTCTAATTTTCCTCTTCTGGATGTGGAACCTTGCCTGCTGAAGTGACTTCTTCAAAAGTTGGGTGCTTGCCAAACATCATTTTGGAACCATTTTAAACAGTCAAGAGGTGTTACCTGATGGATCCTTGGATTAGTTAGGAGGCAGGTCCCCCCACCAATAGCGACAAATCTCAAATTGCAGACATATATTTGAAACATTGCAAGTTGAATGATTGCACATCCAGCGGCAGATATGTGACTGATCCATCGTTCATCGGTGGGTTCCAGGTGCGCTGTATCACAGCAATGTCATGTGCAATGCCTTGGAAGTTGGCAACTCGGTGCTCTGAAGAGGAATGGGCATGTACTATATGCCAGAGAGCTGTCAGTTTGTGCTATGGCTGAGTGAGCACTAATTGCAGTGCAGGAAACCTTGGGCTAATTGGTATCACTGGGTAGTCTTACTGTTTCTCGGCTTTGATTCCAGGTCTTGCTGATACTTTGCAGAAGTTGGAAAGTTGCTGTGAAATCTCTCATTTTCTATCAACTTAACTTCTCGCAATAGTTTTCTGGCATGGTTTCTGCTGCACTCTCTTGCCAGTGTGAAAACTCCACTATGCACAGACAGACGCATTAAAAGTCAGATGAGGATTAGTGAGAAATATAAAAAAAGAGATATGACTAAAGAAAATAGGCTTAGACTGCAGAGAGTTTAGAGGTTTAGAGTGCTTGGCTTTGATTGTGAAAGTACATACTCCTGCCTCAATTCAATCGACTTTGTTTTCTCTCACGCCAGGTCCAGAATGCACTCACAAGCAATCAAATGATAACATGAATGGTTAAAGCACAGAAGGCCATTCGGCCCATTGTCAGTGCTGGCTTTCTGGAGGAACAGTGCCATTCCTCTGTCTTCTCCCTGTAACCCTGCACTTTCTTCCCTTTTCAGATAACAATCAAATTATCTCCTAAATGCCCCCAGTTGAATCTGCCTCCAGCACATCTTCAGTCAGCACATTCCAGATCCTAATCACTCGCTGCATGAAAGAGTTTTTCCCTCTTGTCCTCACATTGTTTCTTTTGTCAATTACCTGTGCCCTCAATCCTTCCACCAATGGGGGTGATTTCTCCCCATCTACTCTGTCCAGACCCCTCCTGATTTTGAATACCTGTCAAATCTCCTCTTCGCCTTATCTTCTCCAAGGAAGGCAATCTAAACCTCTCCAATCTACGTAACTGAAGTTCCTCATTCCTGGAACCATTCATATGAATTTTTTCTGCATTCTCTCTCGAATGCCTTAGAACATAGAACATAGAACAGTACAGCACAGAACAGGCCCTTCGGCCCACGATGTTGTGCCGACCTTCATCTGAAACCAAGATCAAGCTATCCCACTCCCTACCATCCTGGTGTGCTCCATGTGCCTATCCAATAACCGCTTAAATGTTCCTAAAGTGTCTGACTCCACTATCACTGCAGGCAGTCCATTCCACACCCCAACCACTCTCTGCGTGAAGAACCTACCTCTGATATCCTTCCTATATCTCCCACCATGAACCCTATAGTTATGCCCCCTCGTAATAGCTCCATCCACCCGAGGAAATAGTCTTTGAACGTTCACTCGATCTATCCCCTTCATCATTTTATAAACCTCTATTAAGTCTCCCCTCAATCTCCTCCGCTCCAGAGAGAACAGCCCCAGCTCCCTCAACCTTTCCTCATAAGACCGACACTCCAAACCAGGCAGCATCCTGGTAAATCTCCTCTGCACTCTTTCCAGCGCTTCCACATCCTTCTTATAGTGAGGTGACCAGAACTGCACGCAATATTCCAAATGCGGTCTCACCAAGGTCCTGTACAGTTGCAGCATAACCCCACGGCTCTTAAACTCCAACCCCCTGTTAATAAAAGCTAACACACTATATGCCTTCTTCACAGCTCTATCCACACTATATGCCTTCATATCTTTCCTGAAGTGTGACACCCAAAACTGGACACAATGCTGTAGTTGAGGCTGAACCAGACTGAACCAGACTGAACCATGCTGAACCAGGCTGAACCAGACTGAATCAGGCTGAAACAGACTGAAGCAGGCTGAACCAGACTGAACCAAACTCAACCAGGCTGAAGCAGGCTGAAACAGGCTGAAGCAGACTGAACCAGGCTGAACCAGGCTGAAGCAGGCTGAACCAGACTGAAGCAGGCTGAACCAGACTGAACAAGACTGAACCATGCTGAACCAGACTGAACCAGGCTGAAGCAGGCTGAACCAGACTGAAGCAGGCTGAATCAGGCTGAACCAGACTGAACGAGACTGAACCAGATTGAATCAGGCTGAACCAGACCGAAGCAGGCTGAGCCAGACTGAACCAGACTGAATCAGGCTGAACCAGACTGAACCAGGCTGAATCAGGCTGAACCAGGCTGAAGCAGGCTGAGCCAGACTGAACCAGACTGAATCAGGCTGAACCAGACTGAACCAGGCTGAATCAGGCTGAACCAGACTGAATCAGACTGAACCAGGCTGAATCAGGCTGAACCAGGCTGAAGCAGACTGAACCAGGCTGAACCAGGCTTCTTGTCTTCAAGCAGCAACTAATCAAAGTCTGAAACAAGGTTGTCTTACACCGGAGATCTCTCCCTTCAGGAACAGTGGCTGTCATCAGGAATCTGCAACTCCACCATTATGAGTTTGTCCCATGCTTTAAAGGTAACTGACAGAACACTTTGGGAGTGTGAGTTCTTGAAGGGGAGGCTGGGTAGTTGGGTGACCAGAGTCAGAGACATGCTAGATTGTGGAGGGCAAAGCTGGATGATGCCGCAAGAACTTGTGCTCATGTCACCCTCCAGCTCACAGTCAAAGCCATCCAGAGCCTCTAGAACACAGTGCTCAGCCCCGACTGCCCTCCTGGTGTGGGGGTGGCTCAAGCGTGCAGTTTACTGCATTCTGAACTGATCCCCGTTCAGTCAGAATTCTACACTGGATCCAGGTCCTGAAACCTCCTTCGGGAACTTCAGGCCCACAGTGTATGCTACCTCGGGGAAATTCCCCCTCTGCCTTTCCACTCTGCATGGTGGGTTTTTCATGTGCAGGCTGCCCGCCCTACACTTCCTCGCCCTCGTCAGCCATCTGGACCCACTGTGATGTTCTGTACTGCCATCCAGAGGTGGCAGGATGCTCTCTATGTGGGACTTCTCCCCAGAGGTTTGGCCTGGAGGGTGTATCGCGGCAGCTTCAATGTAATCAAAGATTGAGATGGTTCACAGATTCCCAGGATGTCTGTATTTTCTAAGGAGTCCATGTTCCCAGTTTATGTTCAACGTGTGGGGTTGCAGCCCCTATTCCAATGTGTCAGGGAGTTGCTCCTTAAGCTTTGGCGACTTGGTGTGGTGGCGGGGGGTGGGAGGGTGAGGGTGGGTGGGTGGGGGTGAGTAGTGGGGATAAGAGCTGTGACAATACTGTGCCTTTAAGAAATGTATTTTTATCACGTTACTCTGCAGGTCCCAGCAATGTATTGGCACTGTGATGTCTGCAACTGGTGTCCTCTAATTGTTACTGAAGCAATATAATGGACATTGTGCTAATTTTAATCTGAACTAATTCAGTGTTCTGGGATCTTATGATCCTTTGGGGATTGCTGAGTGGAGCTTGATTTTGGGATGATTGACAGGTCAGGTGATGCATGGGGACAGTTTATCTCCACAAAAAAATCCAAATTTTTAGTTTTGCTTTAGTTGCTGGTGAAAGCAGGCAGTGAGTCTCTCTCTCTCTCTCTCTCGCTCGCTCCAGACGCTTTTTAGAAAGTTCTAGGACAGGGAAGCCTCAGAGATTTGTTCTAACATTCAAAGGGCCAATTCACAGCAGGTGTAAAAAAGTTGAAAATTCAGCAAGACATGAGCATACTTGCTATTTGCTTCAAGTCTAAAAAAGAGGGATGTTTGTGGGATGGTGTTTGACTTGGAACAACAGAGATAGCTAGCTGTTAACGTTTACACTTATGTTTAAATCCTGCAATTGGTAAAAGTTATGCTAATATCTTTTTGTTATATTTTAACTGTGTGCTTAAATAAACTTTGTTGATAAAAGTTTCCGAGTGGGTCACTTGAATCATCTTATGCTCACCCATGCCAAAATCAAATGTAAAACTTAGGGTCTAGGCTAACTTCACAAAACACCTTGGAGTTTCTGGCTTAACAGGGCTGATGGAAACACCTCTTTGTTAACCTGTCCCTGGGTCTGGACAAGTTGTTCAAAGCAGGTTCAGGCAATGGGCACTTAAGGAGATCATTCAACCCAACTACTTGTCTATCTTCCACAGCGACATTCACACTGGTGTGTTCCTGGAAAGAGAGCATGTCGTATCCACAGGTTCACCTGAGGCCTTCCATGACCAGGGGAGGGCGCCATAGAGACTTAAGTGCATCGTCAACCCACTATTGTAGTCCGAGGTAATATGATGAGGAAGTTCTAAATCACAACGATGATTTACCGAACAATAGTTGTAACTATATACAAACCAGCTCAGCACAGCTGCAGATCTAGTCCCACCGACTCCCGAGCTCACACTGCAGGTTCCACCTACCCAGCCCCACCCCCTAACAGTCAATAGGCTGACGTTTGCACGTTTTGTTCCAATAGGTCTCGGGAGGGTCATGTGACCCACAAAGGACCACCTTGGTCAGACCCAAGGGCAGGTTAACAAAGTGGTGTTCCCATCAGCCCTTTCCCCCCACTACTCACCTCCATCCCCCTCAAGGGGCCACTCTATCACACACCCAAAGCAACAGTTCTACTTTTAATTTTGATTGTTTGGTTGTTTGTTTTCTTTGTTGTTACCGTGCCCCTTTAAGAGATGCTTCCTGAGCGAATTAGTTTATTTGTTTGTTTGAAACTCGTTCCTCTGCTTCAGTAGAATGGTACCCACTCCTTTACATTGCCTTTCTGTTCTTTGTTCTTCCCACCAAAATGAATCACATCACATTTCTCTGCATCAAATCGCATCTGCCACATGTCTGCCCAACCTGTCCATCTTTTAGGGGAAGGTGGTGGCAAAGTGGTACTGTCACTGGAGTAACGTAGAGACCAAGACTAATGTTTTGGGGGCATGGGCTTGAATTCCACCATGACATCCCGTGGAATTTAGATCCAATTAATTTAAGCAAAAATGTCATTGGGGGCTAGTCTCAGAAATGGTGACTGTCGAAAAGCCCCATCTGCTTCACTAATATCCTTTTAGGGAAATAAATCTGCCGTCCTTACCCGGTCTGGTCTGTATGTGACTGTTAATGCCCTCTGAAATGGCCAAGCAATCCACTTAGTCCAAGGACAATTATGGATGGGCAACAAGTGCTGGCCTTGCCAGTGACACCAGAATGAAAACAATGTATTTTTAAAGTTCTGCAATATCCTCCTCTCTGTTCACAACGCTTCCAGGTTTTGTATCATCCACAAATTTTGTAATTGTGTCCATACACGACGGTCTAAGTTATCAATGTAGATCAGGAAAAGTAAGGACCACAGAACTGACCCCTGGAGAACTCCACTCTGAACCTCCCTCCAGTCCAGAAAACATCCATTTCTGTTACTCAGTCAATATAGAAACTTAGAAGATAGGAGCAGGAGGAGGCTATTTGGCCCATCGCACCTCCTCCGCCATTCATCACGATCATGTCTGATTGTTCAATTCAATAGCCTAATCCTGCTTTCTCCCCATAACCTTTGATCCCATTCGCTCCGAGTGCAATATCTAGCTGCCTCTTGAATACATTCAATGTTCTGGCATCAACCACTTCCTGTGGTAATGAATTTCACAGACTCACCACTCTTTGGGTGAAGAAATGTCTTCTCATCTCCATCCTAAATGATCTACCCTGTATCCTCAGACTGTGACCCCTGGATCTGGATTCCCCCACCATCGGGAACATCCTCCCTGCATCTACTCTGTCTAGTCCTATACACAGTAAGCGTTTTAACAACACCAGGTTAAAGTCCAACAGGTTTATTTGGTGGCAAATACCATTAGCTTTCTCCACATCATAGTTCTACATATATATATATATATATATATATATATCCATGGATATATCATATCCATGTTGCCACTGTCCCTTTTATTCCATGAGTTACAACTTTTCTCAGCACGTCTGTTGTGCAATATTTAATCAAGTGTCTTTTTGAAATACACGCTTGCCACATCAACAGCATCAGCAACATTTAGCCAGGGAAGAACTATCAAATAACAGCACACCTGAGGATCTGAAGAGAAGGGCATGAACTGAATATTGTTCTCCTGTCAGAGAATTACATAATTAAATATTTATCTTTGGATTCTGCAGCAAGGTGTCAAAATTATCAATTTGTGGGGCTGTGCAAAAAGCATCAGATGATTGGAACAAGCAATAAGCTTGTCAATGTGTAGAGTCCCAAAACTGGCTTTGCGCCAGCAACTGCAGTAATGTATTCAGCATTCCTACACTGCAACACTAATGTGCATGCCTTTCAGGATTCTGGTTAGCACTGCTTCCTCACAGCACCAGGGACCTGGGTTCAATTCCGGTCTTGGGTCACTGTCTATGTGGAGTTTGTACATTCTCCCCATGTCTGGGTGCATTTCCTCCGGGTGCTCCGGTTTCCTCCCACAGTCCAAAGATGTGCAAGTTAGGTGGATTGGTCATGTTAAATTGCCCCATAGTATCCAAACATGTGTTGGTGAGATGGATTAGTCATGGTAAATGTACGGATCGGGGTTGGGCCTGGGTAAGAAGCTTTTTTGGAGAGTTGGTGCAGGCTCAAATGGCCTTTTCCTGCACTTTAGGGATTCTATGGTTATATGGATTCTATGGGAGGCAATGGTATTGTCACTGGACTAGTCATCCAGACACCCATGGGAACGGTCTGGGGACCTGGGTTCAAATCCTACCATGGCAGATAGTGAAATTTGGCAGATGGTGGGCAGCAAGGTGGCACAGTGGTTAGTACTGCTGTCTCACAGCACCAGGGACCCAGGTTCGATTCCCAGCTTGGGTGGCTGTCTGTGTGGAGTCTGCATATTCTCTCCGTGTCTGCGTGGGTTTCCTCCGGGTGCTCCAGTTTCCTCCCACAGTTTGAAAGATGTGCCGGTTAGGTGGATTGACCCGAACAGGCACTGGGGTGTGGCGACTAGGGGAATTTCACAGTAACTTCATTGCAGTGTTAATGTAAGCCTTGCTTGTGACTAATAAGTAAACTTTTAACTTTACTTTAAGAAATTTAAATTCAATAAATAAAGTGTGAATTAGAAGTCTAATAATAACCTGAAACCATTGCCAATTGTTGTAATAACTCATCTGGTTCACTAATATCCTCAAGGGAAGGAAGTCTGTTGTCTTTACCTGGTCTGGCCGACATGTCGCCAGAGCCACAGCAATGTAGTTGACTCTTAATTGCCCTCAGGGATCAGCAATAAATGCTGGTCCAGCCAGTGACGTCCTATGAATGAATTTTTAAAAACTATTCTGAAAAATTACTGACACTAAGATGGATAGGTGACACAGGAAAGAGATAAAAGCAAAATACTGCGGATGCTGGAATCTGAAACAAAAACTAAAATGCTGGAAAATCTCAGCAGGTCTGACAGCATCGATGGGGAGAGAATAGAGTAAGAAGTCTCACAACACCAGGTTAAAGTCCAACAGGTTTATTTGGCAACACCAGCTTTTGGAGTCTCAGGCTCCTTCATCAGGTGAGTGAAGAGCTGTGTTCACAAACAGGGCATATACAGACACAAACTCAATTTACAAGATAATGGTTGGAATGCGAGTCTTTACAGGTAATCGAGTCTTAAAGGTACAGATAATGTGAGTGGAAAGAAGGCCAAGCACAGGTTAAAGAGATGTGTATTGTCTCCAGCCAGGACAGTGAGTGAGATTTTGCAAGCCCAGGCAAGTCGTGGGGGTTACAGATAGTGTGACATGAACCCAAGATCCCGGTTGAGGCTGTCCTCATGTGTGCGGAATTTGGCTATAGAGCCAAGGTTCCAAGTCTAGATGAGAACAAAGAGAATCAGCGGAGATTTATACTATGAGGGTGGGGTGGGGAGTTGGAATGGGACAAAGGGAATGTAAATGAGGATACAGGAGGCTGAGAGGGTCCATGAAGTGATCAGAATGTGAGGATGGCAGAACTGAGGTACAGAACAGAAAAAGAGAACCATTTCAATGCACACACAAAACAATTTTTGTTTCTGTACTTCAGGTAAGAGCTTCTTGTAATATTGCATAGAACAGTACATAGAACAGTACAGCACAGAACAGGCCCTTCGGCCCACGACGTTGTGCCGAGCTTTATCTGAAACCAAGATCAAGCTATCCCACTCCCTATCATCCTGGTGTGCTCCATGTGCCTATCCAATAACCGCTTAAATGTTCCTAAAGTGTCTGACTCCACTATCACTGCAGGCAGTCCATTCCACACCCCAACCACTCTCTGCGTAAAGAACCTACCTCTGATATCCTTCCTATATCTCCCACCACGAACCCAAGATTGCATTAAGATTGAAGAGATATTAGGACGGAAATGAGCTGGCTACTACTTCCGGTATGTCAGGAGTCATGTTTGTTGAATAGACAGCCAATCTTGCGATTCTAAAATAAAAAAACACCATTAGCATAGCATTAGCTATAAAGTAATCTTAACAGAAATACGTGTGCACAGCGCATCAGGTAACGCGGATTCTACCTGTGTGAATTTCTTGGTTTGGGGGTTTTTCAGCACAATGCTCAAGGGTTGAATGGCCTCCTTTTACACTGTAGAGATTTGATGATTCTATTGATCTATGTGAGAAAGATACAGATGACTCAATCCAGGGTGGTCCTGTGACAGCAGCGAACCCACTGTTAAAGTGTGGGAACAAAGATTCTAGAAGATTTAATATTAGTTTCACAGCTTGATCTCATTTTGGAGGAGCTGGGTGATTTATTAGCACTCAGGGAGCAATTCAACAAAGGCAGAAGAAATAAAAGTGATTTTTTTCTTTGCGATTAATTGAGCATTGCAATTTGAATTTCTGCCTGAATAAATGATTACAAAAGCAGCAAGTATTTGATTTAACCAAGAATAATAAGAGAGAACTTTGATACTATTAATGAACAAAACGAGAGCAGGTAGAAACATGAAGATATTGAAAGATTTGTATTTATGTGTCACTTGCCAGTCTCGGAGTGCTTTTTTATGGCCAACAAAGTATCTTTGAAGTGTAGGTGTTTAGTCACTATTGTAATGCATGTTGCAGCTTTGATTCCAAGTTGACATCTTCGAGGATAGCTTCAGTTAACGGGATAATGACCCGGTTCCCTGCCCTATCTGATCCTGTAGCTCTATTTGGGCGAATCCTCTTTAAATGCATAAGAGGGCCTGCATGTTAAGTGGATCTTACAAAATAGATTTCAGCCTTGGAGTTAAAGCCAGTGTAATGTTCTCAACTATTTTGTATAATGTGGTGATTGTCCCTTTAAGAGTCAATCTGCAGAAGGGTCATATGACCCAGGGAACCAATCAGTGAGCAGAGTGGGTGATCATCCTGGTAAGTGCAGGTTTCTGCACTCAGAGTCATCTAGAATCATAGAATCACTACAGTGCGGAAAAATGCCATTCAGCCCATTAAGTCTGCACCAATCACAATCAACCCAGGACCTATCCCCCACATATCGAACCTGCTCGACCCCCTGACACTATGGGGCAATTTACCATGGCCAATCAACCTCTTAATTTCAGATGTGCAAAAAAGATTTACTAGGATGGTTTGAGTTATAAGGAGAGGCTGGAATACTGTGTACAGTTCTGGTCACCCTATTATAGAAAGGATATTATTAAACTAGAAAGAGTGCAGAAAAGATTTACTCGAATGCTCCCGGGAGTTGATGGTTTGAGTTATAAGGAGAGGCTGAAATACGGTGTACAGTTCTGGCCACCCTATTATGGAAAGAATATTAGTAAACTAGAAAGAGTGCAGAAAAGATTTACTAGGATGCTACCGGGACTTGATGGTTTGAGTTATAAGGAGAGGCTAGATAGACTGGGACTTCTTTCCCTGGAGTGTAGGAGACTTAGGGGTGATCTTATAGAGGTCTATAAAATAATGAGGGGCACAGGTCAGTTAGATAGTCAACTTCTTTTCTCAAAGGTAGGGGAGTCTAAAATTAGAGGGTATCGGTTTAAGGTAAGAGGGGAGAGATTCAAAAGGGTCCAGACGGGCAATTGTTTTACTCAGAGGGTGGTGAGTGTCTGGAACGAGCTGCCAGAGGTATTGGTAGAGGTGGGTACATTTTTGTCTTTTAAAAAGCATTTAGACAGTTACATGGGTAAGATAGGGCTAGAGGAATAGAGGGATATGGGCCAAACACGGGCAATTGGGACTAGCTTAGGCATTAAAAAAAGGGGCGGCATGGACAAGTTGGGCGAAGGGCCTGTTTCCATGCTGTAAACCTCAATGACTCTTCTTAGTAATGATCTGGAGATGCCGGCGTTGGGCTGGGGTGAACTCAGTAACAGTTTTAACAACACCAGGTTAAAGTCCAACAGGTTTATTTGGTAGCAAATACCATTAGCTTTCGGAGCGCTGCTCCTCCGTCAGATGGAGTGGAGATTTCCACTCCATCTGACGAAGGAGCAGCGCTCCGAAAGCTAATGGTATTTGCTACCAAATAAACCTGTTGGACTTTAACCTGGTGTTGTTAAAACTGTTAGTCTTCTTAGTAAACCAGTGATTATATGTGGTTAACATTTGATCCTCTGCGTGGAAAGGTGCTGGTCATTAGAAAAGTATTGTACTACCTTAGAACAGCATTTTGTTTTCATCAGCTCAATATTATGATGGATGGAGCACTTTCAAGACTTTCTGGCAGATTTAAGTTATTCAGCCGCACCCAATGGAAACAAATGAATTTATTTATGACTTCGACCTGCACAGGACAAATATAAAACAAAATGTAACACTGAGGCATCATTAATATGACAGCCTCTGCTCTTGACAGGAAAGGCTGGAAGTCTGAAAATCTTGCAGGCTGACCTTCCCACCTGCTTCTCTGATCTGCGCACCCTGTGCGTGAGACTCTTAGCTAAGAGCTGAATCACACACAAAAAAAAGGAGAGTTGCCCACTAATCTTTTCTGATGGGAAAGTGCCCGCTATCCTTTGAAATTAAGAGGTTGATAAGAATCGCAGTGACGTGTGAAATGTGATTCCTGAGAATGTCATTTGATTAGCAGCAAGGGGGGAAAAAAAAACAAAGCTGCTCATCAGGCAGCTAATGAGCTGGGTAACTGGCATAAATATCAAAGAGTTGGTTCATGGAGATGTGGAGGGTGTGAGTTTTGATTTAAATAAAGTGGATATTGTGAGAAAGAGAAAACTCAATTTGACGATAAGGCCCTGAAAACTTGGATAATCTCCTCAATTGGCAGCTCTGATGTGGGAATACGTAAAGATGACACTAAGCATAGCAAAATGTCAGTGACTGTGTGAATTGTGACTCAGTCGTTTGGATGACTCAAAACCGAGAGAAAACTGGATGGGCCAAAAGTATCTGAAGCGTAAAGGTAGAATATTGCTGTAAAACCATAAGATATAGGAGCAGAATTAGGCTATTCGGCCCATCGAGTCTGCTCCGCCATTCAATCATGGCTGATAAATTTCTCAACCCCATTCTCCCATCTTTTCCCTGTAACCTTTGATCCCCTTACCAATCAAGAACCTATCTATCTCTGTCTTAAATAGACACAATGATCACAGCCTTCTGTGGCAAAGGATTCCATAGATTCACCACCCTCTGACTGAAGAAATTCTTCCTCATCTCGGTTCTAAAGGGTTTGTCCCTTTACTCTGAGGCAGTGCCCTCGGATCCTAGTCTCTCCTACTAATGGAAACATTGTCTCCATGTCCACTCTATCCAGGCCTTTCAGTATTCTGTCAGTTTCAATGAGATCACCTCTCATCCTTCTAAGCTCCATCGAGTCCTCAAACACCCCTCATACGTCAAGCTTTTCATCCCTGGGATCATTCTCATGATTTCACATGTCATAAGGTAAAAATTTTATTTGTTAGTCACAAATAGGCTTACATTCACACTGCAATGAAGTTACTGTGAAAAATCCCCTAGTCGCCACAATCCGGCACCTGTTCAGGTACACTGAGGGAGAATTTAGCATGGCCAATCCACCTAACCTGCGCATCTTTGGAGTGTAGGAGGAACCTAGAGCACCTGGAGGAAACCCACGTAGACACAAGGACAACATGCAAGTGACCCAAGCCGAGAATCGAACCCAGGTCCCTGGTGCCGTGAGGCAGCAGTGCTAACCACTGTGCCACCGTGCCGCCCCATCCAGCCATCCACCCATGCTTTGAACATCAGGACTTTGGGAAACTGGTACTTATGGTTTTCTATCCATTAAATATTGAGGAAAGTGTGAATGGCAGACGTGGGAATCTCATCTTTGTTGATGGTTAGGCCAATCCACCAGTCACTCGTTACAGGTGGTGTAAAGCAACTCAGCACCCTGAGATGGTGGGTTATCCACATTGAAAAGTTTGTGACAGTAACAAGTGGCATCTCTCGTGGATGCTCCACAACCTCGCGATAGAAATCAAATTCTTTTTCATCTTTTTTGCCGATTTGGAAACATGTCGTCATTCCAATTCATTATCACTGGGCCAGGATTCTGGAATTTCCTCCCTAATTAAACTGTGGTTGCATCAACAGCGTGGACTGCAGTAATTCAAAGCAGCGGAGTACTGCCACCTTCTCAAGAGCAATGAGGGATGGACACCAAATATTGGTTTTGTCAGTGAAACCTTCATCCCACCCCATAAATAAAATAATATTCAGGTGTAACTTTAAACCAAGGTCTTATTTTCCCAACTCAGGTGGATGTAAAAGTTTTAGGGCACTCTTTGAAGAGCAGGGCATCACACCAAGTGACCAATGTTTTCATAGAACCCCTACAGTGCAGAAGGAGGCCATTTGGCCCATCAAGTCTGTACCGAACAATCCCACCTAGCCCCTATTCCCGTAACCCCACATATTTACCTTGCTAATCCTCTGATGCTAGGGTCAATTTAGCATGGCCAATCAACCTAACCGGCACATCTTTGGACTGTGGGAGGAAACCGGAGACCCAGAGGAAACCCACACAGACGCGGGGAGAACGTGCAAACTCCACACAGACAGTCACCCAAGGCTGGAATTGAACCTGGGTCCCTTGCGTTATGATGCAGCAGTGCTACCCACTGTGCCACCATGCCACCCCTTATCCATCAACCACCACCAATATTATTTGGACACTTATCTCATTGCTGTTGGTGCACCTTTGTCATGCACAATTCTGTCCCAAGAATGCTTCAATCATTGGGAAGCAATTTGGAGGATGCAATGATGTGAGAGGGATGATGTGAATTACAGGTTCTCCAATTCTCTGTTGAGGTAAACCCAAGGTAGCTATCCTTTCAGAACTCATTGGGCGGAGTTTTACAGCCTTGCTCATCCCAGAACCATAAAATCCCACCCAAGGTCAACAAACATTCCCATGGTCCACCCCTCGCCTGCTCCAATTCCTGTGGCGGGCGGGACAGTAAAATTCTGGCCCTTAACTTCAGGTCTATCCTGTCTTGCCACATCATTAATGACCTCAACAAATAAAATAGGCCTCACTTCACACCTGACACTTTGAGGGGGATAAATGCACTGTCCAGCACTAAACAAATCAATTATTTCCTCTGCTTTTTCCCAACATTACAACATTTCTGTTGAAATTTTTTTTAAAACCAGAGGCCCTCAATGATTAAAAAGCATATGCAAATTAGAACTCTGTTGCCAGAGTTACCACCAAAGGCTTTCAGCTCATTAACTTACAGCATGAAATATAATTGCTTGGAAGAGAGATGCTGGCAGTCTTCAGCGCTGAAATGCAATGCTGCTGAAAGGATGCAGTGTAATTGAGCGAAATCAGATCATGTGAGATACTTGTGAACACGTAGGTGGCAAGATGCAGCTCTTATTCCTTTATTCTTTCTTGGGCTGTGGGCGTCACTGGCCAGGCCCACTCCCAGTGCCCTCAAACTGAGTGTCTTGTTAGGCCATTTCAGAAGGCAGTTAAAAGTCAGCCACATTACTGTGGCGCTGCAGGCCACTTTGTAATATCGCTGAACCTGAAATGTCAGGGGGCAGCGGCTAAAGTGAAGAGAAATCGCATCGCGGTAGGGAATCCTGGAATGTGTGCGTTGGGATTCAGGGAGTGCATCTGATGTGAGCCAACTGGTCTCAGTGAAATTCTGATTTTCACACGAGGGTTACCAAGCCCTGCTCTCGAAGAACACTTGGAATCATCTCCCAAATAGTGCTTTCTTTCAGATTCCTTCACCAAGAATCCACATCCAGGATTTCAACCTCTTTTTTCAGTATTCCCTTACCCTGGATCACCATGAGCATTCAAGCTTCACACAATCTCTCAGTGACGCCAATGGAGTACCATGGCTTTGTGGGCTGTATTAAGGTATCACCATGGTTGTCTGGCTTCTCACTAGCCGACATCTCCAGGTCTGTACCTTGCAGTCCTGTCTTTAACTGGGAGCCTCTCTCTGCACCTTTCATTAAATTTAGTGAACAGTACCTTGTTCAGATTGTGGTTCTTTGTCCCTTTGCCTTCGCAGTCTTTCTAGGACTTTTTCCTTTAATATCTGGGACTTGCTTTCTAACCTTCGGTATTGTCCTGTCCGTGCTGGCCATTTCTGTGGAAAGCTTCTTGCTTCTGGGTTGTCTGGTTCAAACTGAAATCCCAAGTGTTTCTGCTTTTCACTGTTAGCTTCTGGTTGCTAAGCAACAGCTTAGTTTTTTTTACCCCGTGATTGTTTTACGTCGTAAAAACTTAATTTCAATGCAGTCAAAGTTTAAGTGAAACTAAAACCTCTTGAGTTGTTGGAAGTACTGTACTTAGATTTCCAGAAGGCATCTGATAATGTGCCACATTAAAGATTATTGCAGAAAATAAAAGTCCATCATGTAAGGGTAACATATTGGCATTAAAAACTGTACATTGACATGTATGTTTGTATATATTACAGCCTTTGAATGGTCCTATCATATATTAAGTTGATCTTTCTCTACACCCTAATTATGACTGACTGTAACACTATATCCTGCACTTCTCCTTTCCTTCTCCCCTATGTACTCTATGAATGGTATGTTATGTCTGTAGGGTGCACAAGAAACAATACTTTTGTGACAATAATAAATCAATCAAATCATTTTACTTTCTGCTCCCACGGCAGTAGTGGCGAGTGCAGTAAAGTTCCTTCCCAAATTCTCCATCTGACCTTCGAATGAACCTACCATATGTTAAGCTGACCTTTCTCTACACCCTATCTGTAACTGTAACACTATATTCTGCACCCTCTTCTTTCCTTCTCCCCTATGTACTCTATGAATGGTATGTTATATCTGGAGAGCGCACAAGAAACAATGCTTTTCACTGTATCCCGATACATGTGACAATAATAAATCAAATCAAATTAAATCATTTTACTTTTCTGTTCCCACTGCAGTACGAGCAAGTGCTGTAAATCACCCTCCTTGCATTCCAAGCCTCCTGAACTGTCAACGTGCTGCCTAGAAGACCTGGTCGGGATGCCTGGACAGCATCAGGGAGTATGAGAATCCCCAAGGAGAAGTTTATCTTGGGAAACTAGCTAATCTGGGTCAGATTGTCAAGGGAAATTAGCAATAGGACTGCCCCCATCTGAACTCTGTCACCTGGCTGATTAGAGATTAGAAGTTAAGCTCTCGGTCGGCTCCTGGGGGATCTGGAGGGTTGGTGGTGAACGTCCATTTTATATAGTCTATTCCGCTAAGTTTCCAGTGCTGTTTGGAAAGAATTGATACCAGTGGAATAAAGAATCCATGTTTTAGAGCCTCCATGCTGTCTTTGTGCTTGAATCTCATGTTCCACTTTCATACAGAAGAATTTTCCCACAGTTTTGCAGGGTGAGGAACAGAGGGAGTATAAAGTGAGTAGTGGGGAGAAGAGGGAAAAGAGTGGTTCTGCAGAAAACCTGTCAACAGGAAGGCTATCCAGGAGCATTAGATGACAGGGAGGGAGAGAAACAGGCAGTTTTGACACTCTGGGATATGACTTCTGGTCCTTGATGGTGCAACAATGGGAATGTAGATAAGGAGAATAACTAGAGTCAGGGCTGAAGGATCGGAGAAAATCACTGAAGAAGAATGAGAACACGGATATGGAGCGATTTCAGAGTGGCAAGAGGGATAATAAAGTATCGGACATAAGGACCTAGTGATCAAGGACTGGTGTTGAATAGTTTGCTGGTCTTCATGTCATTAAGAGGACATCTTCCATTTTCATTTATTGGAGCAGAAGCAGGGAGCTATCCAGCTCAAGGCTGGGGACATCAACCTCAAATGTAGGAAAAACATTGGTCAGAATTTTAGCATTGGTGTGGCAGAGGTAAAGTTTAAAGTTTATTTATTAGTCACAAGTAGGCTTACATTAACACTGCAATAAAGTTACTGTGAAAATCCTGTAGTTGCCACACTCCAGCGCCTGTTCGGGTACATGGAGGGAGAATTTAGCATGGCCAATGCATCTAACCTTTTGGACTGTGGGAGGAAACCGGAGCACTCAAAGGGAATGCACGCAGGCACCGGGAGAACGTGCAAACCCCACACAGACTGTGACCCAAGCTGGGAATCAAACCCGGTCCCTGGCGCTGTGAGGCAGCAGCACCTATGAGGTGTTTTTATTCTCTCAGGGATGTGAACATCGCTGCAAAGTCAGCATTTGTTGCCTATCTGTAATTGTCCATTGGATGTTGCTGACACGCCACCTTCTTGAACTGCTGCAGTTCATCTGGTGTGTGTACACCCACAGTGCTGTTAGGAAGGGAATTCTGGGTTCTTGTCCCAAGTAACAGTGACGTAGCTGTGAGTCAGAATGGTCTATGGCTTGGAGGGGAACTTGGAGGTGTTCGTATGCATCTGCTGCCCTCATCCTTTTGATGGTAAAGGCCATGGGTTTGGCAGGTGTTTTGGAAGGAGCCTTGGTGAGATACTGCAGTACACAATGCTGCCACTGTGTGTCACTGGTGGAGAGAGTCAAGGGGTAGAATTTTCCACCCACTCCATGGCGTGCAGTGTGACAGTGGAGGTGGCATATCATTGGCCAGCCGGCAAGATCATCCAGTCCTGTTGTCAATGGGTTTTCCCATTGTTCTCAATGCCCCACAGTGGAGTGTTGCAGGACCAGAAGATCTTGTTGGCAGGAACAGCCAGAAAATTCCGATCAATGTTTAAGATTGTGAATGGGGGGCCGATCAAGTGGACGGCTTTGTCCTGGATGGTGTTGAGCTTCTTGAGTGTTCTTGGAACTGCACTCATTTATACAAGTAGCGAATGTTCCATCGCACTCCTGACTTGTTCATTGTAGATGGTGAATGGGCTTTGAGGAATCAGGAGGTGAGTTACTCACCTCAGAACTGCCAGCCTCTGACTTGTCCTTGGAGCCACAGTATTTAAATGGCTGGCCCAGTTAGCTTTCTGATCAATGGTAACCCCAGCATGATGGTAGTAATGGCAACACCATTGAATGTCATGGGAAGGTCGTTGGATTCTCTTTTGTTGGAGATGGTCATTGCCTGGTATTCATGTGGTGCAAATGCTACTTGCCACTTATCAGCCCAGGTTTGAATATTGTCCATGTCTTGCTGCAGATCGGTACGGGATGCTTCTGTATCTCAGGAGTTGTGAATGATGCTGATCATTGTGCAATCAGCTGCGAACATCCCACTTTTGACATTATGATAGATGGAAGGTCATTGTTGAAGCAGTTGAAGGTGGTTAGGCCGAGGACACTACCCTGAGGTACTCCTCGAGCAGTATTTAGAAGTTTGATGGCCAGAGCAGACGGGATGGGCTGAAAGACCTCTTTCAGTGCTGTAATATCCTGGATCTGAGATGATTGGTCTCCAGCACCCAGGTAGGGGCAAATACAAGTAACGTTTTGCACTTCAAAGATATTCATTGCATACAAAGTGCTTTGAAAGGTTTGAGAGACTTGAGAAGGTGCTTTATGAATGGAAATATTTTTTTCTCTCTTTTCTATTACATACTTTCTTTCGACATTCTGTTCAGTTCTAATATAGTGCATTGAGAATAAAACAGTTGAGGAAATCATTACTTGATTGTGGTTAAGGGTGAAGCATTGATTTCCCATGATGAGATCACCAAAAATAGATTTGAAAAATTACCATTTGTTAATGCATTTAAGAATCAAAATATAAATAGGATTTTCCAACCACAGTACAAATCTGAAAATCAGAGTAGGCGTAAATTAGAACTATACTTTGATACATTCTAATTGTCTGCATAATCTCTGAATCACATTGAGATTGTAAAAAAGATTTAAGGGGTTAAAAATGCACTTCTCTCCTGAAGTGGATGAACGTATTGCACCTTCTGTACAAGTTAGAAGCACAGAATCAAAGAATCCCTACAGTGCGGAAGGAGGCCATTCAGCCCATTGAGCCTGTTCCAACAACAATCCCACCCAGGCCCTATCCCCATAACCCCACGTATTTACCCTGCTAATCCCCCTGAAATTAAAGGCACGATTTTACTATCAAGTTGAGCCCATTTTCGGGCGTGAAAACTTGGTAAAGTCGGGCATGAGGTGAGTAACGTGATCCGTGCCCACCTCTGTGTTGGTTCCCCCTTAACCTAGGCCCAAAAATGGCTGCGATTGGGACCGCGCCCAAAATAGGCACAGCGGTCAGTTAAATGCATCTGCATGCATTTAAATTGATTTAATGGGCTGCACACCCAACCTTACCGGCACTTCCCCCTTTACCACCGCATTCGCCCGTCCAGAATCGGCACAAAACAGACATGCTCTACAAAAATCCGATTCGGGCGCTCCAGTTAGTGTGGAGGTAAGTGCCGAGTGTCCAACGCTCTCTGCTTGAGATTGGTGGGGGTTGGGGGGGGGGGGGGTCCGTTGCCACTCTTCCTGAGATCAGTGGAGGGGAAGGGGGGGTCCGTTGCCACTCTGCCTGAGATCAGTGGAGGGGAAGGGGGGGTCCGTTGCCACTCTGCCTGAGATCAGTGGAGGGGAAGGGGAGTCCGTTGCCACTCTGCCTGAGATCAGTGGAGGGGAAGGGGAGTCCGTTGCCACTCTGCCTGAGATCAGTGAGGGGGAAGGGAGGTCCGCTGCCACTCTGCCTGGAATCGGTGGGGGGAAGGGGGAGGGGCCCATGATTGGTCTGGGAGGCGGGGGGGTGGGGGATAAGGGGGTCAGTAATGTTGTGGGGGTGGGGCAATGTCTGTGGGTGCCGGGGGGAGGCATTATCCAGCCCGGGAACGATGTGGCAGGGCAGCTGCAATCTATCTTTTTTTTCTGCGCACGCGCAGTTGGAGGCACCGATCGGAGCTGCAGGATTTTGGACACTTTAAGCCTCGCCCACAGGCTTGTGCAGCGTGATTCGGAATTGCTGATATTTTTTCAGGCAGAGTCCGTATGGGGGTGCCTGAGAATGGGTCTAAAAGTCGGATCTAAAACACTCCCAGTTTCAAGTCCGCCCAGCACTTAGAATAAAAACGGTAAAATAGGGCCCTAAGTGTTAATTTAGCAGAGCCAATCAACCTAGCCTACACATCTTTGGGGATGAATGTGCAAACTCCACACAATAGTGTGGAGTTGTGAGGGAAGCAACCTTTCTGCAAACCACAAATCAGATTTCCTGTCAATCCCAAAGATGTAGGTCAGAATTCTCTGATCTTGTTCACCCCGCCACCGCTGCCAGTGAGGACAGCGAATCTGGCGCTCGGTAAAACTCCATCCATTGTAGCGGGACCGGAGAATCCCAGCCACGGGTGAGGATGGAGAATTCCGGCCGTAGCTGTCATTGAACATGGAACACATTGAGCGTGGACTCAACGGGCTGAGTGAACTTCCGTACTATAATAATGACTCTCTGACTTGAAAGCTAGAACCCACTTACAATAACCTGTAGATAGAAAGCAAGGTTACCTTTGGAATTTTAATGTATCCCACGTGGAGATAATTCAGGCCACACGTGTTAACTGGTAGTGATCTTATATTTCAGTCACAGCTTCTTCACACTGGTAAATATTTCTAATGAATGGTGTTAAACATGTTTTTTTTTCTTATTAATGCTCATTATACAGTAATTAAAATGGAACATGCAGAATTTAATTCCTTCCTGCTGTGTTAATTTATTTCACTGAATGCTGGTGTTAATTCACCAAAAGAGCTGATAGAGTTCACAGTGAGCAGGGAAGGTTTTGGGTGAAGGAAGAGCGTATCAGTGAATGCTAAAGCTTGGAAGCTCCAGCAAGTCAAATGGTGCTGCAGGAAGGCACACAACGGCAGGACATTGACAGTTCAGGGGGCTCGGAATACAAGGAGGGTGACTTACAGCACTCACCACTATTGCAGTGGGAGCAGAAAATGATTTGATTTAATTTGATTTGATTTATTATTGTCACATGTATTGGATACAGTGAAAAGTATTGTTTCTTGTGCACTATACAGACAAAGCATACCATTCATAGAGTAAACACCGCTAGGAGTGGTTCATCCTGTTAGAGTAAAAGGGGGCCATGAAGGCCCCCCCCCCCAGGAGGTTGGAGATAAGGGTGGAGTGTCCCCTGCGCATTGCCAGCCTGGCAGTGCCAGCCTGGTCTCCTGACACTGCCCAAGGGGCAAAGTGGCAATGCCCAAGGGGCACCTTGGCACTGCCCATTGGCATCGGTACAGGGGATAAGTCTTGGTATAGCTCAGTAGTACAGCACTGTTCCAAAGAGTGTACAGGGAGAGAGGAACTTTGGAGTTTCTGTGCAGATGGCAGGACATACTCAGAGGATAATTAACAAAGCATCTGGTCTTCGTAAGTACAGGTATTGACTACAAAAGGATAGCTGCACTGAGTCTTTATAAACCCCTGGTTAGGCCACAATAAAGTGTTGTGTCCAGTTCTGGTCACCACGCTTTAGGAAATGTATGAAAATCCTTGAGATACCAGAGTGATGTGGCATTGGCTGAAGCTGCCCTTCTTGGGGCTAAGGAGATTTAGGAGAGGATTTGATGGATGTGTACAACATCATGACAGGTTTGGATAATGTAGACAAAGAAAATTTATTCCCATTAGCCGATGAACTTGGTGACAAACATTTAAAGTTTGCAACAAGAGATAAGGGGAGGGGCTAGGCATGGGGAAGTGAGGAGGAACTGTTTTTTTATGCACTGAGTTTTAATGACCTGAAACACATGACTATGAGAGTGGTGGAAGCAGGGATCATAGAAACCCTACAGTGCCAAAAGAGGCCATTCGGCCCAACGAGTCTGCACCAATAACAATCCCACCTAGGCTCTATCCCCGTAATCCCACATAATTACCCCACTAATCCCTTTAACCTACGTATCCCGGGACGCTAAGGGATTTAGCATGGCCAATGCACCTAACCCGCAAGTCTTTAGACAGTGGGAGGAAACCAGAGCACCGGAAGAAACTCCCGCAGACATGAGGAGAACATGCAAACTTCACACAGACAGTAACCCAAGGCGGGAATCAAACCCGGGTCCCTGGAGTTGTGAGGCAGCAGTGCTAATCACTGTGCCACTGATCAATTATTTCAAAAGGGCATTTACTGGGTGCTTGAGGGAAATAAACTAATAACGTTTTGGGGGTAAAATAGACTCTCAAGATGGTGTCGGAGTATGGGCAACCTCTTGCAAGTTGTTCCCAGAATACTCTTGAATTCTATCTTCTACTCTCATTCGATGCTTTTAAAACTCTGCTCTAACTGCATTCTGCACCCTCTCCTTTCCTTCTCCATGAACGGTATGCCTCGTCTGTATAGCGCGCAAGAAATAATACTTTTCATTGTATACCAATACATGTGACAATAATAAATCAAATCAATTCAAATCAAGTGGTGTAGTGTTACTGTTAGATGTCTGATCATGTAAATTATATTCAAACTTACGCTAATGCAAATGTCCAGTTAATACAGCTGAAAAATTAATGTTTCATCCCCCGGAAAGTGTCCGTGCACAATGAAATTAAAGACTTACCAAGTGGCAATGTAAAGTATTCGCCAGGGCCACGTTTCCTACTTTTTCTTGAAAGTTTTAATGGGCTTTATTGCAGCCATCCAGAGCTGCTATGTTATTCACTACGAAGTCATTTTGCATTTGACCTTTTCACTGCAGAATTAAAAATGCACAGATGCCAAAGGGGTTGTCATTTTACGTCTGGGAGGTTTAATTTTACATTTTGACTCGGGATTAGTAAGTGTATTGCGCAGAAGGAGCTGTCACCTTATTTGTGGAGCAGCATCTATACAAATGCTAGTACATGACAGAGTTGAGTCGGTGGTGTCGATGCATCTATGGATGGAGAAGGGCAGCAAGTAGAATAAGATAGAAGCTCCTGAGTAAATTCTAGTGAGGATGTGGGTAAGGTCTAGTAAATTTTGTTAGTGGACAACATGATTGCACGGCATGGATTTCCACGGACCATGGAAAAATCATGCGCTGCACTGTGGCACAGTGGTTAACACTGCTGTCTCACAGCGCCAGGGGCCTCGGTTCAGTTCCCGGCTTGGGTCACTGTATGTGTGGACTTGTGATGTGGAGATGCCGGCGTTGGACTGGGGTAAACACAGTAAGAAGTCTCACAACACCAGGTTAAAGTCCAACAGGTTTATTTGGCAGCACAAGCCACAAGCTTTTGGAGCGCTGCTCCTTCGTCAGGTAAGTGGGAGTTCTGTTCACAAACAGGGCATATAAAGACACAAACTCAATTTACAGAATAATGATTGGAATGCGGGAGACAATACACAATAACCTGTGCTTAACGCTCTCTCCACTCACATTGTCTGTACCTTTAAGACTTGATTACCTGTAAAGACTTGCATTCCAACCATTATTTTGTAAATTGAGTGTGTGTCTTTATATGCCCTGTTTGTGAACAGAACTCCCACTCACCTGACGAAGGGACAGCCTGTTCCGAAAGCTAGTGGCTTTTGCTACCAAATAAACCTGTTGGATTTTAACCTGGTGTTGTGAGACTTCTTAGTGTGGAGTTTGCACATTCTCCCCGTGTTTCTCCAGGTGCTCTAGTTTTCTCTCACAAGTCCAAAAGATGTGCTGGTTAGGTGCATTGGCCATGCTAAATTCTCCCTCTGCGTACCCGAACAGGGGTGTGGCGACTAGGGGATTTTCACAATAACTTCATTGCAGCGTTAATGTAAGCCTACTTGCGACACTAATAAATAAACTTTAAAATTTTAACATCTCTAATCCCTTCGATTTTCATTTATTTCAGGCTACTGAAGAATAGATTTCTTCAAGGTTCTTATTTCAGACCTATACGTCAGAGAGAAGAGAGTGCAAACACCAGGGGCAGGAAAATCCCACATAAGGTCAACGGACATTTCCATTGTCCACCCCTTGCCCGCTCCAATTCCGTAGCGGGTGGGGCGGTAGAATTCCTGCAAAGGTCTTTCCAAACTGCTCGCCTTCATGAAATAAACTAAAATGAGACAACCTGTGAATAAGAAATACAAGGCCATGTATGACAAAGTTGCCTGGAGTTTGAAGGCGAAATTCCCATGTTGGGATCCACAAGTTCCCTATGGGCTGCTACTTGAGCACTCGAAATAGCCATTAATGCTTAATTATCACAGTGTTTAACCTTTAAATCGCTGCTGCACAGGGTTTTACCATAGAAATCATAGAAATCATAGAAACCCTACAGTGCAGAAGGAGGCCTTTCGGCCCATCGAGTCTGCACCGACCACAATCCCACCCAGGCCCTACCCCCACATATTTTACCCGCTAATCCCTCTAATCTACGCATCCCAGGACTCTAAGGGGCAATTTTTTTTAACCTGGCCAATCAACCTAACCCGCACATCTTTGGACTGTCATCTTACCCAAGTTTCCTCTTTTAATTAAACAAAAGTCATGAAAGTCAGATTAATACATATTGGTATTCAGAGAGGAAGTCCTTGTAAATGAAAGCCACAAATTAAATAAAATTAACCATCCTGCACATGTATAGATCAAAACATATAGGGCCTTAACTTCCAAGTTCCCCAGAGGTGGATTGTGGGGATACCCCAAAGAACCCCCTTCGGAGATTCCCAGGTAAGATTTGCATGGCAATTATCTGGGAGCACTTACTTCCCTCGACAATTGCCCTGGACCAGGAACAATCCGAAAATGTGATTTAAATCACAAGCTTTGGATGGTTCCAACTGGGTTACATCATTAGTTACTCAGAAGATGCTAGAAGGATTAAAACCACTGCTAATCTCTGGGTAACCGTTGCACAGATCCAGACCAACCCCACATGAGACTCTGCTTCCACCCCATGAACCCCAGAAGTCTCCCACTACCTCCTTCAAGGGATTCCCGCCACCCACACAGGATTTCGTCCCCTTACCCTCCCACCCGTGCCAGCGCACCCCCCATCCTTGTTGTCAACTCAGGCCTGGCCAAATCCAACAGGACGCCCGACATTCTTCCTTGACCTTCTTGCAGCCCAACTCGACCTGGTCCAACGCCCATTGTCACCCCCACCCCCCCACCCCCCCCCCCCCACCCCCCCCCCCCCCCCCACACTCCCACCCAAAGGTCTGACACAAACCACCCTGCCTCGGGACTCGACACCACACCGCCCCCTCTGAGAGGCCCGATCCCCTCATTCCCATAGGAATGACTCGAGGCCCAATTCCCCTGACCTCCTACCCACCCCCCCCCCAACACCTCCGACCTCCCAATCTCCAACCTACCCTGACATCAGACCCTCTCCCGAAACTTGACTCACTATCCCCCTGAGGCCCCAATGCCCCTCCATCCCAAGCCCTCACCTGATCTGAGGTCTGACCCCCCCCCCCCCCCCGAACTCCAAACCCTCTGAGCGCTGATCTCTATCCAATGTCCGATTCCCACCTCTTCCAATCCTATATTCTTAACTTAGACACTTACCTACTCCTTGTCAAGGACCTTTAAATTTTACGGGGCCTTTAAACATACTTGTTTGACAGCAGTTAGTGCCATAAAAGGCAGGTGTGGCCTCCTTCACTTTGATTCTTCTGCGCGCTGGACCCCGGGGTCACGCTTTATTTTCTGGATCTCGCATGGCCTGAGGCAGAAGTCTGGGTGAGATAGGATCAACAAAAATTTGATCTAAGCGATTGGGCACGGAATAGCAATCCAATTTTGATTGACACTGCACGGAACTTCGGGCCTTGAATTTGTAATGTTCAAAAATAACACACCAGGGCTTTCTATTAGTTTCCTTTTGCAGTTCCATGATGATCATAACCATTTTACATTATTTGCTTGCCAGGTTCCCCCTTTCTTCCCTCCTTCACCCAATGCTGCTAAGTGATCCCCCCCTCCCCCCCCCCCCCCCCCCCCCGTCCCCCACCAATCCCAACACAGCCCCAAGTTTGGACAGTGGTTCACTGCAGACCTCATTCCACCACTGCCAATGACAAAATAACTTTGTGTTCAGTGAAATGTGTTTTGGAAAAGATATCAATCACATAACATTCCTGCGAAAGGTGGAGAATCGGTGAAATTCTTCTTAAAGGCATCTGCTCTCCTTACCATTCTCAAGATTCCTTTTCCAACCACACTTCTGCATTCATTGAATCGCTTTCATGAGTAGGTAATAAAGTATTTTTTGAGAAGATGAGAGATCAGTAAGTGCTGATGTTCGGGGAGATTCGTACATGAATCACAGAAGGTTAGCAGGCAGGTCTGACAAGCAATTAGGGAAAGCAAATGACATGTTTCATTGCAAGGAGATTGGAATAAAAGTAAGCAAGTCCTGCTGCAATTATGTTGGGCTCTCGTGAGACCACCCAAGAAATCCCGCATAAAGTTTTGGTCTCCTTAATTAAGGGAGGGAGATACGGGCTTCCACTCAACTGCAAGAAAATATACACGACGGTAATGACAAAGAAAGAAGATATTCCACTGCACAACGTCACAGTAAATTGAAGCAAGTTAGAACGCATCATTTAATTGAACCATTGAGGAAGCACAGTAACATCTAATGTCAAAGCAACAGTGAAATCCGAGAGAGGATTGGACAAGCCAAAAGTACGTTTACAAAACTGAGCAACTTTCTAAGATTGGGGATTTCACAGTAACTTCATTACAGTGTTAATGTATGCCTACACTAAAAATAAATAAAGTGAAATTAGAATCTGTGTACTAAAATGTTATGTCCGGCCAATAATATTTTAAGGTGAGAGGGAGATAGTTTTAAAAGGGATTTGAGGGGCAACTTCGTCACGCAGAGCTTGGTGTATATATGATGCCAGAGAACAAAGAACAAAGAACAGTACAGCACAGGAACAGGCCCTTCGGTCCTCCAAGCCTGCGCCGATCGTTGTCCTATCTAGACCAACCGCTTATATCCCTCTATTCCCCGTTTGTTCATATGCATATCAAAATAAGCCTTAAATGTGGCTAATGTAACTGCCTCAACCATCTCACTTGGCAGTGCATTCCAGGCCCCCACCACCCTCTGTGTAAAAAACTTCCCCCACACATCTCCACTGAGTCTTTCCCCCCCCCCCCCCTTATCTTGTGCCCCCTTGTAATTGTCACTTCTGCCCTGGGAGAAAGCTTCTAACTGTTCACCCTATCTATTCCTCTCATAATTTTATAAACTTCTATCAGATCGGCCCTCAGCCTCCGTCTTTCCAGGGAAAACAATCCCAGTTTATTCAGTCTCCCCTCATAGCTATTATCCTCCTTTCCAGGCAACACCCTGGTAAACCTTTTCTGCACTCTCTCCAAAGCCTCCATGTCCTTCTGGTAGTGAGGTGACCAGAACTGGACGCAGTATTCCAAATGTGGCTGAACCAACGTTTTATACAACTGTAACATAATTTGCCAACTTTTATACTCGATGCCCGGTCCGATGAAGGCAAGCATGCCAGCACCTTTTCCACCTGTGCTGCCACTTTGTGGATCTGTGGATCTGCACTCCCAGGTCTCTCTGTGTGTCTATGCTCCTGATGGTCCTGCCATTTATTTTAAAAGTAGTTGAGGCAGGTACAATAGCAACATTTAAAAAGCATTTGGATAAATACATGGACGGGAAACGATTAGAGGGATATGGGTTAAATGCGGGCAATTGGGACTAGCTGAGAGAGCACCAAAGTTGGCATAGACTGGTTGGGCTGAAAGGCCTGTTTTTGTATGACTCTATGGGTGGGATTTTCCAGCCGCGCTCGTCCAAAGGCTAGAAAACCCCGCCCGAGATCAACGTTCCTTTGCATGGTCTGTGTCCGCCTTGTGACTGTAAGAATGAATTATGGATGTGAAGTTTGGAGCATTGGCAAAGAAGAAGAAAAGAAAATCAACAGCTGCGAAATGTGGTGCTTAAAAGGATTTCAAAAGGTAGGCTGGGTGGAGAAAAGAACAAATGAGGAAGAGGCCAGAAGGAGGAGAGAACTCTAAATAATATCAAAAGAAAAATTGAGTTTTTCAGACATGTTAAGGGTTGTATTATGTCTGAAAAATAACAAACTATTTTCACCCAAAACTTCTCTCTATGAGTCAACCCGGAGATGAATAGTTGTATGTTCTGTGAACAATACCCACAATACCTTAGTTCCTACTGACTCCTGGAGTGCTGGTCAGATATTCGGGGAGAAACATAACTTCCGACATATTGGATTCCGTCCAGCTGCACTGCAAAGAACAAAGGAAAGGTATATCTTTCTAATGCCCCTCTGTACATGTGTTCAAAACCTGTGGTGATCAGAATTTGGTACTCCCTGCATGCCTAACTCTGGATGTGAAAGGTGATGTCACCACTCATGGACAGGGTCCCGGTGAACTGTTTCAAAATGACTGTTTTGACTATTACAACATCCCTAAAAATTCCACATGATTGATTAGCAACACACAGGTGTATCTTCACACACCTTCAAGGCTTCTCACTCCCTTGACCACAATGATGACTCCATGAAATCGGAAGAAGCTTCAAGATTTCTTTAATGAGGCCCATCCTGTTAATGTCTTGCCAATCATTAGCATTGAAATGCCTGCAATATAAAATGACCTTATAATTAGAGGTTCTTGGTAATTTGATGGCCTATATACTGCTTTAAGAATGCATTTCTGTTTAAGTGCTGGCCTACACAGGTGAACTGACTATTTTTCATTCATGTAACCGTTGTGTTCCCGCAAAGGTCAAGCCAGCAAATTCAAAAGTGGCCAATTTTACTTAGTCCCATCATGTCTTATGTACACGCTCACAGCAGAAACAGACATTAGCAGCTGAAAATTAATCAGTTGCATTCACATGCATACCACAGAAGCATTTAAAAATCTGAGAAAATTTGACAAGGTGGAGGTTGAAATGTTGTTTCCTTTGGCTGCAGAGTTATAGAGTCATAAAGGTTTACAGCATGGAAATAGGCCCTTCGGCCCAACATGTCCATGCTGCCCCTTTTTTAACCCCTAAGCTAGTCCCAATTGCCCACGTTTGGCTCATATCCCTCTATACCCATCTTACCCATGTAACTGTCTAAATGCTTTTTAAAAGACAAAATTGTACCCGCCTCTACTACAACCTCTGACAGCTTGTTCCAGACACTCACCACCCTCTGTGTGAAAAAATTGCTCCTCTGAACACTTTTGTATCTCTCCCCTCTCACCTCAAACCTATGCCCTCTAGTTTTATACTCTCCTACTTTTGGGAAAAGATATTGACTATCCAGCTGATCTATGCCCCTCATTATTTTATAGACCTCTTTCTAGTTTAATAATATCCTTTCTATAATAGGGTGACCAGAACTGTACACAGTATTCCAAATGTGGCCTTACCAATGTCTTGTACAACTTCAACAAGATGTCCCAACTCCTATATTCAATGTTCCGACCAATGAAACCAGGCATGCTGAATGCCTTCTTCACCACTCTGTCCACCTGTGACTCCACTTTCAAGGAGCTATGAACCTGTACTCCTAGATCTCTTTGTTCTGTAACTCTCCCCAATGTCCTACCATTAACTGAATAAGTCCTGCCCTGGTTCAATCTACCAAAATGCATCACCTTGCATTTATCTAAATTACACTCCATCTGCCATTCATCAGCCCACTGGCCCAATTGATCAAGATCCCGTTGCAATTCTAGGTAACCTTCTTCACTGTCCACTATGCCACCAATCTTGGTGTCATCTGCAAACTTACTAACCATGCCTACTAAATTCTCATCCAAGTCATTAATATAAATGACAAATAACAATGGACACAGCACCGATTCCTGAGGCACACCGCTGGTCACAGGGCTTCCAGTTTGAAAAATAACCCTCTACAACCACCCTCTGTCTTCTGTCATCAAACCAATTTTGTATCCATTTGGCTACCTCATCCTGGATCCCCTGAGATTTAACCTTATGCAACAACCTAGCATGTGGTACCCTTGTCAAAGGCCTTGCTAAAGTCCATGTCGACAACATCAACTGCACTGCCCTCATCTACCTTCTTGGTTACCCCTTCAAAAAACTCAATCAAATTTGTGAGACATGATTTTCCACTCATAAAGCCATGCTGACTGTCCCCAATTAGTCCTTGCATCTCTAAATGCCTGTCGATCCTGTCTCTCAAAATACCTTCCAACAACTTACCCACCACAGATGTGAGGCTCACCGGCCTGTAGTTCCCAGACTTTTCCCTGCAGCCCTTCTTAAACAAATGCACAACATTTGCCACCCTCCAATCTTCAGGTACCTCACCTGTGACTATCGATGATTCAAATATCTCTACGAGGGGACCCGCAATTTCCTCCCTAGCCTCCCACTGTGTCCTGGAATACACTTCATCAGGTCCCGGGGATTTATCTACATTGATGCACTTTAAGACTTCCAACACCTCTTTCTCTGTTATAAGTACACTCCTCAAGACATCACTATTTATTTCCCCAAGTTCCCTAACATCCATGCTTTTCTCAACAGTGAATACTGATGAGAAATATTCATTTATGATCTCACCCATCTCTTGTGGATCCGCATATAGATGAGCTTGTTGATCCTTACGAAGTCCTACTCTCTCCCTAGTTGCTCTTTTGGCCTTTATGGATTTGTAGAAGCTCTTTGGATTCTCCTTTGACTTATCTGCCAAAACAATCTTGTGTCCCCTTTTTGCCCTCCTGATTTCTCTCTTAACTCTACTCCTACACCTCTATACTCTTCAAGGGATTCACTTGATCCCAGCTGCCTATGCATGTCATGTACCTCCTTCTTCTTCTTGACCAGCAGACTGCAGATCTTGAGACCATAGTCTCAGGATAAGGGGTCAGCTATTTAGAACTGAGAAGAGGAAACCTTTCTTCATTCAGGGGTTGTGAATTTATGGGAATCTACTCCAAAGGTCTGAAGGTGGTCAGACACTCAGGAATATTCAAAGTAGAGACTGATCGAACTTCAGATGACAGATATCAAGGGATATGGAGGTATCATAGAATCCCTACAGTACAGAAGGAGGCCATGCGGCCCATTGAATCCTACCCAGGCCCGATTCCCGCAACCCTCATTTACCCGGCTAATCCCCCTGACACTAAGGTCAATTCAGCATGGCCAATCAACCTAACCCACACATCTTCGGAGTGTGGAAGGAAACCGGAGCACCGAAAGGAAACCCACGCAACACAGGGAGAGAGTACAAACTCCACCCAGACAGTTACCCAAGTCTGGAATTGAACCCAAGTCCCTGACGCTGTGAGGCAGCAGGGCTAACCACTGTGCCACCGTGCCACCCAAGGGTAGGGCAGGAAAGTGAAGTTGAGCTAAAAGATTAGCCATGACTATATCGAATGGCAAACTAGAGGATGTGGCATGGCCAATTCCGGCTCTTAAGTGTTCTTAAATTTAGAACCAACTGTCTCGCTGGACAATTCTGCCATTTCTAAAAAGGAGAATTTTAAAAATTAGCAACCAAGCCCTTAAGCTATTCAAGGAATGAAGAATTACATTTCACCATCCGTACAGTACTGATCAATAAATATTCATCACATTGATTCATATTCTGGATAATGATCTAAATGTATTTTGTACTGAAGGCAACAATTATATGGTTAATATTGGAAAAAGCACACTGAAGGAACAATACTGCATCACTATCCAATGGTAGTAGATAATGGGAAGTGATTTAAGTGATGAGATAAATTTACTTGTGGAACTGAAATGAATTTGAACTTTATTCAAAAAAATGAGTTTTAAGTTTAAAGTTTAAGTTTAAGTTTATTTATCAGTGTTAGAAGTAGGCTTACATTAACACTGCAATGAAGTTACTGTGAAAATCCCCCAGTCATCACACTCTGGCGCCTGTTCGGGTACACTGAGGGAGAATTTAGCATGACCAATGCGCCTAACCATCGTGTTTTCAGAATGTGGGAGGAAACCGGAGCACCCAGAGGAAACCCAAGCAGACATGGGGAGAACATGCAGACTCCACACAGACAGTGACCCAAGCTGAGAATCGAACCTGGGTCCCTGGCGCTGTGAGGCAGCAATGCTGGAGACAATCATATGACAGTGCTGTTTGAAATTAATCTTCCATTGCAGATATGGCAATGCTAAGTCAATGTGCCTGGCTGTAGCTCAGATCAGGTTGTATGCTGTATCATTGACCCTTTATTGAGAAAAACATCATGGGGCAGAGAACATACATGTGTGCTTAGCTTTCTTCACACTTCTGGTACAAATAGATTTCTGAATACTTGCTCCCATGTGTGATATAGAAAGTGTGTGATGATTAATTCAGTAAAAGTCTCCTGTGACTGTTAACACATCTAGTAACCCAATTCCTCCAGTGTTATGTGTCCGGCTAAAGCAAATGATTTGACTCGATACCTTGCATTACATCCAGAAGATCATTATTCTCTCAAGTTGATGTGCAAAGGGTGGCACGGTGGCATAGTGGTTAGCACTGCTGCCTCATAGCGCCAGGAACTCCGGTTCAATTCCCGACTTGGGTCACTGTCTGTGTGGAGTTTGCACTTTCTCCCCGTGTCTGCGTGGGTTTCTTCCGGGTGCTCCGGTTTCCTCCCACAGTGCAAAGATGTGTGGGTTCGGTTGATTGGCCATGCTAAATTGACCCTAGTGTCAGGGGATTAGCAGGGTAAATATGTGGGGTTACAGGAATAGGGCCTGGGTGGGATTGTGGTCGGTATAGACTTGATGGGCCAAATGTACTGTAGACATTCTATGAGTTATGATTCAATGGTGTAACTAACATCTCATTATTATGATGTATCCATGATGAAAATCATTTTTCTTTTACAGCAATGTTTTGTTAGCCAGTTTCACTAGTCCTGACCTGGAAGTCAGTGGACAGCCTCTAATCTGACTGCTTTCTTTCAATGTCTCTAACTGGGATGGCCTTCCCTTCAGCAGCATTGCTCTCAGTCATTAGAGCATCTAACCCTTCCCATCTATCAAAGTGTATCCTATGGAATGCATTGATAAGATCAGTAGTAGTATATGGTAGAAAGATAATACACAAGAGTGTCTTTTATCTTCAGCAAGTTTATTCTACATACACCTCAGTAGAGAAATAAATTCCTTATAGTAACCCCACAGCAACTGTCCAGCTGTGTCCATTTATATGCTTGTGGAGGTTGAGTCAACGATTAATAATGCAATTGGCTTAACAATGTAATTAACAAAGCATGCATTTGCAGATTATGTTGAAAAGCATTGTCTGATATATTGACAATGTGCAAGTATTGGCAAACATTTTATATTTAGCTTATAGGAACATAGGAATTAGGAGCAGAAGTAGGCAAATTTAGCCCTTCGAACCTGCTCTGCCATTCAATCAGATCATGTCTGATCTCTCCCTGGTCTCAAATCCACCTCCCCATCTGTTCCCCACATCCCCTTCTCCCTTTTTTTATTAGAAACATATCTATCTCCTTCTTGAAACCATTCAACAATTCAGACTCCATCGCGCTATGGGGCAGCGAGTTCCACAAATTCGCCAGCCTCTGTGAGAAGTAGTTCCTCCTCATCCCCGTTTTAAATCTACCGCCTCTCAACCCATACCCTGTGAAGTCTGGTTCAGCTTGGCCACCTCACTTTGACCTCCTTCAAACTTTTTCTTCTCTAGTGCTTCATAAACTAAAGTCCCCCAGTCCCGGTTATCATGCCAATGAACCTCTAATTTCTTCCTCACCCTCGACATCCTTCCTAAATTTGGATAGCTCCATACTGCATGCAGTATTTAAATTGTGGCCCAGCCAGTAAATTATATAGGCTGAGTAAAACCTTTTTCCTGTGGCAGGAAATTACACTAATTAGATCATGGCTGGAGCAAGTATCAGATTCATTAAGAAAAATGAAGTACTCCAAACCAAAGAAATGATTCATGATTAAGTACATTATTTCAGTCTTATGAAAATCTTTCCCTCATTTAGATATGGATGTGTACACAGTATAAAGTGCCCATGATGTGAGCAATAAAATAGAAAATCTATAGCCCATTATATCATTCAGCTTTCTCCTGCAAAATAACATTTGTATTCACCACAGCTCCAATTTACTGATGGACTTACATTTCACCATTGTCCTTTTACAGTCAATTATAATTAAAAGGCTATTGCATTTTCTCTATTTGTTCTTTTTCGTTCGGTGCTAATGACATTGAATATCTGATCTTTACTTGGACATTTCAAGTGTCCCAGTTTATCCTCATAAATACCTCGTAAATCCAACGTGAATTCCAAAAGGAGATCTTGCATAGCGCATCTAAAGGTCAGTTACGCTGAAGCATGGCCCAATAATGCATAATTGCGTTCACTATAATGGACACATCCGTCTGAATGCAGTGGCTGTCATCGGATGGGATTTTCCAGCCCCATCCATCACCGGGATCGTCCAGTCTCACCAAAAGCCAATGGACTTTTGGCTGGACCGCCGGATCTCTCACGGCGGGTCCCGCCACAATGGAGCTGGAAAATCCCAACCATCATGCTGGATTAGACCAAAGGCAAAAAAATTAGATGCTGGAAATCGAAAATAAAAACAGAAAATGCTGCAAAGACTCAGCAGGTCACAAGCCAGCTAAGGAAAGAAAAACAGGGTTAAATTTCCAGCTCTGTGACCTTTCAGCGGAACCATCATTTCTACGCATGCACCAGCAGCAATGTACGTTTTGGGTACCATATTGAACCAGGTACCATCATTGGGCACCCTCGTCTTGCTGAGGGCAATTATAATTCCAATTCTCTTCCTACACCCGGTGGTGCACTAAGACAGATTTTCATCTTTCCATTGCTAGTAACTCCCAAAATAGGTCACCCTTCAATCACCAGAGGTTTGTGACTTGAGGAGCGCCACTTCACATCAAGTGTGGCTGACCAGGAGTCTCTCCCACGCTTACCACCAGCCATTGGCATGTCTGTAAGGAATTGACACACTCAGCCTGTTTAACCAGGTTGTAAATGCACTTTCTTTGACCATCACGTCCTGAGAATCATAGAATCATAGGACCCTAAAGTGCAGATGGAAGCCGTTTGGCCCATTGAGTCTGCACCAACCACAATCCCAACCAGGCTTTATGTCCATAACCCCATGCATTTACCCTAGCTAGTTGCCTGACACTAAGGGGCATTTAGCATGGCCAATCCACCTAACCTGCACATCTTTGGACTGTGGGAGAAACCGGAGCACCGGAAGAAACCCACGCAGACACAGAGAGAATGTGCAAACTCCACACAGACAGTGATCCAAACCAGGAATCAAACCTGGGTCCTTGATTCTGTGAGGCAGCAGTGCTAACCACTGTGCCACCCCAACTACTGTGCCACCGTGCCGCCCCTGAGGTGGGAGTCGAAACCAGACTCAGAGGCAGGGACACTACACAAGTGCCACAGGACTGCTGAAGGCGAAGGCACCTTTAACCGTGTGTGGACAATTTGACCCAGAATGCAGCAGCTACATACTTACACAAAGGTACAAGGAGACAAGAACATGGGAGTAGACAATCCTGATAAGGCCAAATAACTCAAACCAGTGATGCTGTGCAAATGTAGCTGACACGCCAAACCATTCTCATTGGAAAAGATTCAGAAATCACTGGGGTGCAAAGGAGATGATTGACACAAAAATTGCATTGCACCCTTAGTGACCTTTGGATTCAGATCTGATCCACACTGAGAGAAAATTCTCCTTTTTTCTCCTGCTAACTAGAAAAGGCTTAAATAAAATTAAGTTTGGCATTCTCAAAGACTCCTAATGGATACGAAGCTTTAGCCAAAAATGCTCAGGAATTGATAATAATTTGCAGTGTTATCAAGAGAAGCAGCATTAATTAAGCCCACTCTATGTCTGACCTGCCACAGCAATACTGTAATAATTAGAAAAAACTGCGTGTGAGTCACATTCTCCAGCAATTACATCTTTCAATCTTAATGAGTCTGGAATTCATCTACAAAAATTGAATGATCAAATCAAATAAATTCCCAAATCACATTCTTCCCGTGTCTGTGTGGGTTTCTTCCAGGGGGCCCCGGTTTCCTCCCACAGTCCAAAGATGTGCGATTTAAGTGGATTGGCCGAGCTAAATTGTTCCTTGGTGTCAGGGGGACTAGCTAGGATAAATGCATGGGGTTATGGGGATAGGGCCTGGGTGGGATTGTGGTCGGCGCAGATTCAATGGGCCAAATGGCCTCCTTCTGCACTGTAGGATTCTATGATAATTCTCTCACACACGCAACTTCATACTTGCAATCACAGTTTAAAGCTGGCCCCACTCAATCATTGAACAGTTGTTAAAATCAAGAATCTGCATGAATTATTCCTGAGACAAAGAAGGTTTTAAATATATTTCATTTGAGATATCAAAGCAGGAATTAGAGGAAATATAATTTGAATTGACAGCTTTCTCGTTCTGTGTCACTCCACACTTCAACCGACTCATTGACAACTGAAGAACAAGCAGCAGCACACAGACTGAAGACAGGTCGCCCACCTTAATTTTATTCGACGCTCGCTAATAAAACGGATTATATCGCCTCATAAATCTGGGCAACTTTCGGAAAATGCAAGTGATTATTTCTGGAAATGAGAAGCGGATTCAAAGTCACAGTAGAGGTTGATGCTGGTCCCGCCCGCCGCTATGCGGACAACCTGATACAAATTGCTAATTGAGACACAGCACTAAGAGGTGAACTGAAAACTGACCCAGCTCTTCGAATGGATGGCGTTCCTCTCCTCTTCAGAGTAAAGAATGCAGAATACATTGGTACTGCTGGAACATGGCCTATACCCCACACTTCAAGACAGAAGAAGGATGTGAAGGCTTTGGAGAGGGTGCAGAAGATGTTTACCAGGATGCTACCTGGATTACAGGGTATAGAATCATAGAATCCCACAGTGCAGAAGGAGGCCATTCAGCCCATCAAGTCTGCACCGACCACAATCCCTCCCAGGCCCTATCCCCACAACCCCATGCATTTACCTTATCCAGTCCCCCTGATACTAAGGGGCAATTTAGCATGGCCAATCCACCTAACCCGCACATTTTTGGACTGTGGAAGGAAACGCACGCAGACACGGAGAGAATGTGCAAACTCCACACAGACAGGGACCCAGGCCAGGAATTGAACCCAGGTCGCTGGAGCTGTGAGACAGCAGTGCTAACCACTGTGCCACCGTGCCTCCCCATGTACTATAGAAGTCTATAAAATTATGAGAGGCATAGATAGGGTTGACAGTCAGAATCTTTTTCCCAGAGTTGAAATGCCTAATACTCAGTCTGAAATGTCTAATGCACTTATGGTGCGAGGGGGGAAAGTTCAAAGGAGATGTGAACTTTCAAAGGCGGCACGGTAGCACAGTGGTTAGCACTGCTGCTTCACAGCTCCAGGGTCCCGGGTTCGATTCCTGGCTCGGGTCACTGTCTGTGTGGAGTTTGCACATTCTCCTCGTGTCTGCGTGGGTTTCCTCCAGGTGCTCCGGTTTCCTCCCACAGTCCAAAGATATGCGGGTTAGGTTGATTGGCCAGGTGAAAATTGCCCCTGAGATTCGTAGGTTAGAGAGATTAGTGGGTAAATATGTGGGGGTAGGGCCTGGGTGGGATGGTGGTTGGTGCAGACTCGATGGGCCGAATGGCCTCCTTCTGCACTGTAGGGTTTCTATGTGAGGGGCATGTTTTTTACACAGAGAGTGGTAGGTGGCCGGAACAAGCTGCCAGAGGTAGTAGTAGAGGCGGGTACAATTTTGTCTTTTAAAAAGCGTTTAGACAGTTATGTGGGTAAAATGGGTATAGAGGGATATGGGCCAAATGCGGGTAATTGGGATTAGCTTAGGGGTTTAAACAAAAAAGGCGGCATGGACAAGTTGGGCTGAAGGGCCTGTTTCCATGCTGTAAACTTCTATGACTCTATGAGGTATCTGGAACTCACTGCCAGGGGCGTGGTGCAGGCAAATATGTTAAGGGTGTTTAAGGGGCTTTTAGATAAGCACACGAATATGCAAGAAATAGAGGAATGTGGACCAAGGGCAGGCAGAAGGGATTAGTTTAATTTGGCGTCATGTTCGGCGCAACATTGTGGGCCGAAGGGCCTGTTCCTGTGCTGCACTGTTCTATGTTCTGGATGTGAAAACATCATTGTTTCACCTGCCAGCATGGCAATGCTGTTTTTTGGGCCTAAGGTTCACTTTTGTTGTGTGTTTGGTTTGTAGGATCACGAAGGAGCCTTGGCACTTACTCAGCAGCACTTCAAGAACATGATATAACCAAGTCTTCAAATGTCACAGTTACACTGATTCAACCTAATGACTACTGCTGAAAGAAATTAAAATGAGGTTTAGCTGAGGTGAACTTGTACACTGTAGCCATGTGTGGCACACAGTGAATCTCCCTTCAGTTTTATTTTGCATCACTTGTAGCCTCGATATGGATGGGTACTTGAAGGCCATTTTATGCTGGAGATAGAGCCACGCCAAGGATGCGGTTAATGATGCACATCAACTCGTTTTAGTGTTATAGGACAATGAGGATACATAAGGACTGGAAAAAAACTGCCACTGCCAAAAGATAGTCGAAAGTGTTTACTGCATTTAATTAACACATCAGCCCAGGCGTACTCCATGATGGAGAGGCTCTCCATTGTGGCAAAGAGGGTGGGCAGGTCTGAAAATCCTGAAAATGCCTTTCCTGAAGACAGAACTTCCCATTTTCGTGGGAGTGGGATTGGAATTGGGCCTTGATTCACACATGCATAGTCTACGGGGGCAGCTGGCACGATGGCACAGTGGTTAGTGCTGCTGCCTCACAGCGCCAGGGACCTGGGTTCGATTCCCGGCTTGCGTCACTGTCTGTGCGGAGTCTGCACGTTCTCCCCAGGTCTGCGTGGGTTTCCTCCAGATGCTCCGGCTTCCTCCCACAGTCTGAAAGATGTGCATTGGCCATGCTAAATTCTCCCTCAGTGTACCCGAACAGGTGCCAGAGTGTGGCGACTAGGTGATTGTCACAATAACTTAATTGCACTATTAGTGTAAGCTTGCTTGTGACACTAATAAATGAACTAGCTTAAAATCATCAGCTGCCTCCTCTCAAGTGGGAATTTGGTCGGCCAGAAGTGTCAACCCCAACGTGTGAAGATTAGACAAAATAACAGAAGGTCTGAACATGGTGGATTCTTTTAGATAATTAGGGTATACCTTTAAAGCACTAAGATACCTCTTTGGATATGGTCCTGCGACACCTATGGGAGAGGTAAGGTACCAGTTTGGAGAGATAAACACCCTTTGGGCTTGTTAAAAGTAAGCAAAACAGTGCACAGAAAGCGTATTTTTTTATTTGTTTGGGGATGTGGGCATCACTGGCTGGGCCAGCATTTATTGTCCATACCTAATTGCCCTTGAACTGAATGGTGTGCTGGGCCATTTCAGAGGGCATGTAAGAGTCAACCACATTGCTGTGGGTCTGGAGTCGCATGTAGGTCAGACTGGGTAAGGGGCAGATTTCCTTCTCTAAAGGACATTGGTGAACCAAATAGGTTTTGTAACAATTGGGTTCGTAGTCATCATTAGACATCTAATTCCATTTTTTAAAAATTCAAAGTACACCATCTGCCATGGTGGGATTTGAACAATGTCCCCAGAGTCTCTGGACCCTGGGTCTATGGATTACTAGTCCAAAGACAATACCACTACATTGCCTCCCCTCATTAAAACTGTTGAAGTTTTCCAAAAAAAACAGTCAAGACATCAAATACCTGTCAAAGAAATGCCAAGCTATCAAAGAGTAGTCAAAACTCTCAAAGAACTGCCAATGCATTATCAGAGTTGTCAAAGAACTACCAAGCTGTTAAAACATTGCCAGGCTGTCAAAGAACCATCAAAGCTATCAAATAACTGTCAAAGAAGTGTCAGGCTATCAAAGAACTGCCCATCTATCAGATTAACATGGAGTGGATAAGGGTAAAGCATAATGGGTAGGCAACATGGCTTGGGATGAGGTGGCACTAAGTAGATATAGAGGCTATAAAGTGCCGTGAGGATGGGGGAAATGGGGCAATGAGGTGCCATGGGCTATGGTTAGATGAGCAGTAGTTGGCATAGGGGTTATGAGGGGCCATGGGTGTGGGTACAGGGACATGTGTTGACATAGTGAGTATGAGAGGTCATGGAGTTGGGTGGAAAGGCATGAGTTGGCATGGGGGTATGAGGAGGCATGGGAGTGGGAACCATGAAGTAGCAGATGGTGACATAGATGGGCAGTGTGTGTGTGTGTGTGTATGAGGGGTGATGTCTGCAACTTTAATTATTTAAAAAATTAAATTTAATGAATTATCAGAACACACAGACAGGCCTTCCACCGAGGCCAACCTCTGCACCCAGCAGCCTCACACTCACTCCGGGGGTGGTGGGTTTGACATTTAGCACAGCCCACCAAGTCCAATCTGCGAGATTCCATTTTAAAGATCGGATTCACAGAATTGCAAGTTGTTCTGTTTCTGCATATCTGACCCAGAGGTGAAAATCCGAACCATTGTATTAAAATATGTTTTTCCGAGAAACAGTGGTCCCTTCCAGTTGATGAAACCCAAAGCTCTGTTCACTTTTGTTAGAAGCAGCACAGGAAGAATTCAAGGCTGGCTGATGATTAAATGAAGCAACGTGTCACATGTAGTGTCTGACCCATAACGAATGTGGACTATTCTTTTAAGATGCATATTTTGACCATTGGGAATTAAACCTGGTCATAATTAATCCAGGAATACTTGATGATCATTGAATCCCTACAGTGCAGAAGGAGGCCATTCAGCCCATCGAGCCTGCACTGACAACAATTCCACCCAGGCCCTATCGCTGTCACCCTACATATTGACCTACACTCCGGGACAATTTAACACGGCCAATCAACCTAACCCGCACGCCTTTGGATTGGGAGGAAACCGGAGTACCCGGAGGAAACCCACGCAGACACGGGGTGAATGTGCAAACGCCACACAGTCAGTGACCTAAGTCGGGAATCGAACCTGGGTCCCTGGCGCTGTGAGGCAGAGTGCTAATCACTGTGCCACTATGCTATAAAGCGAAAGAATAAATGAATAACGTTACATGTGATGTTCAAATCAAAATTAGATAGCTCATCTGATACTGTGAGTTGAAGAGTATTTTGTTTTTTTCTGAGGCCGTTTAAACGCTGAAGATTTTCATGTTATGTTCTTTATTTTCTGTGACAACTTTTCATATCTAATTACACTATAAACATCAGTAAGAAAACCAGAGCATATGTACGGCCCTTCAGTGACCTACTACTCTCCTGAATGAAATGTTCTCCATTTATCTGCAGTGCACCATGAGATTTATTGTGAGATGTAAAACTGCTGTTTCATGAATTCAAAGCCTCTCGCTTCTTGTCCCATAAATTACCAAGTTTGAGACTGGAACAATTCCCTCAGCACAGTACTCTACATTGTGAGCTTTGGTAAGTGAATCTTACATTATAATCGAGCAAAATGATGGAAAACATTGTAAAGCCGAACGATATTTATGAGTGGCACCAAATCCCACATGGCAGGCCATAAATTCGCAAATTCCTGATTGCATTAAGTTATTTTTATTCAACCAGCCTATTCATTCAAGCACACCACTTGAAAAGTTGCTTTCTAAGCTGCTGTCCCATTGAGTTATTGCTATCTTATCATTCACTGGGCAGAATTTTCCAGCCGTCCTGCTGCAGTGAACAGAGATTTGGCCGAGCGCCAAATTCTCCGTCCTCGCTTGCAGTGGCGGAGGGTCGTGAATGGCAGGAGAGTTCCGGCCACTGTGTCCATGTGTATTTCATAAAATCCCTACGGTGCAGAAGGAGGCCATTTGGCCCATTGAGTCTGCACGGACCACAATCCCATCCAGGCCCTATCCCCATAACCCCATATATTTACCCTAGCTAGTCCCCCTGACACTAAGGGGCAATTTAGCGCTGCCAATCCAACTAACCCGCACATCTTTGGTCTGTGGGAGGAAACTGGAGCACCCGAAGGAAACCCACGCAGTCACAGAGAGAATGTGCAAATTCCACACAAACAGCGACCCAAGCCAGGAATCAAACTTGAGTCCCTGGCGCTGTGAGGCAGCAGCGCTAACCACTGTGCCACCCAGCTGCATATCGGTAAAAGAAAAAGATATACAATTTCTTCGGACAGCTTAAAAGAAACTTGAGTGGTTCAGCATCCTTCTCAACCTAACATTAAGGAGACTATGCTGCGGATATTACAGAGTAAGGAGATAGGAGTACAGTTGCATAGAGAGACTAGAGAGGCTGAGATCATTCACTTTAGAGCAGAGAAAGCTACAGAAGTTTAATAGGGGTGTGCAAAATTATGAGGGGTTTTGATAGAGTAAATGGGGAGAAGGTGTTTCCACTGGCTGAAGGATTTGTAACTCGAGTGCACGGTTTAACATAATTGACTAACGAACCAAAGAAAAGATGAGATGAAAAGGTCATGCAGTTAAGAGCTGGAATACAGTGTTTAAATGTAGAACTGGATCTGCACTGGAAGAGGAAAATATTGCAAGACCATGAGGAGACAGCAGGGGAATAGCACAAATGGGGCAGTTCTTTCAAAGTGTCAGTACATAAATGATGGGCAGAACAGACTCCATTGATGTTGTTTGATTCTATGTCAAGAGCACAGGATTGTTTTACACTGAGCTGTCAATGCATAATCCAGAGCATTTCTGTTCACCATTGCTTGTGTAACCAAATCTAATTCACAAGGCAATTATAAACACTGCCTTTGCGCTTCTGCACAAAGCCTGCGAGTTTAAAGTTGACAACATTATTTGGCAGTTTCTTAGGTAGCCTGCAGATGTTTATTCTTTGACTGACACAATGTTGAATTGCAGCTGCAAACGTCTCTTTTGTGTTCATGGTACATGGTTATGCATCATCAATATTTGCAATGTTGCTCCAGGAACAGTGTTGTAAATGATTGACAGACCACTATTTCTTTACAGCATTTCAGAAAACAGGCTCTGGCATGGAGTAGATGAATCACGTTTCGCTCAATCTTCATTTAGTCTTGAATCTTACAAAATGAAGGAGAAAGAAAGGTCTCCCCTGCTGTGTCTTATTATTAAATGAAGGGAGAAAGTTTCAGACAGCAACTAAATTTTATTGAAATTTCCCAATGCCAGTAAAACGAAGGTGATAATTGAGGAAACGTCATGGACGGCATGCCCCTGTCTACATCAACAGTGATGAAGTGGAAATGGACCAGAGCTTCAAGTTGCTAAGTGTCCAAGTCACAACCTGTCCTGGTCCCCCCCACATGCCGACGCTATAGTTAAGAAAGCCCACCAACACCTCTACTTTCTCAAGAGGCTAAGGAAATTTGGCATGTCCGCTGCAATTCCCACCAATTTTTCCAGATGCACCATAGAAAACATTCTTTCCAGATGTATCACAGCTTGGTACGGCTCCTGCTCTGACCAAGACCACAAGAAACTACAAAGGGTTGTGAACGTAGCCCAGTCCATCATGCAAACCAGCCGCCCATCCATTGACTCCTTCTACACTTCCTGCTGCCTCAGAAAAGCAGCCAGCATAATCAAAGACCCCATGCCTAGGTACGCCTAGATATACTCTCTTCCACTTTCTTCCGTTGCAAAAAAGATACAAAAGTCTGAGATCATGTACCAACTGACTCAAGAATAGTTTCTTCCCTGCTGCCATCAGACTTTTGAATGAACCTACCTTATATTAAGCTGATCTTTCTCTATACCGTAGCTATGACTTTAACACTGTGTTCTGCTCCCTCTCCTTTCCTTCTCCCCTATGTACTCTATGAATGGTATGTTTTGTCAGTATAGCATGCAAGAAACAATACTTTTCACTGTATACCAATACATGTGACAATAATAAATCAAATCCCTTCGACTATTTTAATAGGTTACTTTGGAAGTTATCGTGGACAATCATCAGGAATAGTAAAAATAGCTTTTTTACACATACATTCTCAGAGGGAAAGACTAACAGGGAAACACAATCTCAGTTGAGATCAAGCCACCACCACTAAATCAAAGTTATCAGCGAGGGTAAGTGAACAGATGGATTACCTTTGAAAGTAATTGAGCTCACTAAAACAGTTTAGTAACAACAGAATTTTCAGGGTAATTAATCTAAGACATACAAAGACAAATATTCTGTACATGTTCCCTTCTGGTGCTTGAACAATATAGAACAAGGCACTCTCTCATGCAAACCCCTCTCTCCACAAAACAGAGTTCTGTTGATCTTGGCGACTTCTCATTCAAACCTCCTTCAAGAGCGATATGACATCACAGGAAAATAATTCGAAAAAAAATTCTGCCTAATTTCCAAGTCCTCAAGTCAGACAAAGAAGACATGTGAAAATCTATCCTCAAAACCCGTGTTGTTCAATTCTGGTCACATGAAGGTCATTGATGATACATCCATGTTCACAACAGCCACAGAATAATTGTGGTCCACTTAGTTTTCCAGCATCTGCATGAGGGATGATCTGATCAAGGTTTAAGAGTTGAGAAAGAAAAATAGATTGTATTGTTAACAGTTTGTTCCAATTACAATGGTTATGAAGGACCAGGGGTCATCATCTTAAGTTTTAAAAGACCAGGGTGTCAGGAGGTAGTTCTTTTCTGCAGAGAATAGCAGATCCTGGCAACAGGTAAATGCCAATGCAGTGAACCCCTACACATAAGGGCTGGACCTGTTTCAGGCTGGGGCACCTATCACCTCTTACAAAGCCAGTTAGGTGTTGCAAGGAATTCAGGACCTGAGTGATATCCTGGACTTCAATCACCACGGGGGCTAGTTTCAGAGAGGAATTTACCAGGTTCTTCCCATCTAAATTGACTTGGATCTTTATCTCCACCCAAACCCCCATTCTTACTGTTATTACGATTGCTCAGTTGTCTTCATGACCTTCAACCTTAAACAGATTGGGCAGAATATTGTGCCTTTCAGGTGGGAAGGCAATGGCTCGGAAACTGGCCGCATCCATCCCGATTAAGCCGATGAGTTCATCAAGAGATTTAAATGGTGTAAGGGTGGGAGGGGGTGGGGGAGGTGAGGGGGTGGGGGTGGGGAAGAGGGGTGGGGGGAGGGTTCCTTATTGAAAGGCAGAAAGGCACTCAGGACTGCTATTGTTTTGAATTGAGGGACCAGTCAAGGGGGTGAGGGGGAAGAGGCGGGGGGGGGAACCAGTTGAGAGCTGTCGCCTTCTCAGCCTTGCTGCTAAAACCCCTCCTTCCTACTCCTCCCCCTTCACCGTTGAATTCTATCCTGTTTGGCACTTTATCAAAGTTCTGATGAAGTGCCAAACAGCCTTGAAACATTAACTCTGTCCTCTCTCCCTACAGGTGCTGCCAGGCCTGCTGAACATTTCCAACATTCTCTGTAGAGTGAATCATTGTTGTCCTTCTTCTCGGCACTGCCTCTCAATAACCCTTCCACAGAGAACGCCCCAAATTGCACACAATGTTTAAAATGTCACCGTAACAATGAGTCACGCAGGTTTCTTAAACACCCTCTCCCTATTTGAATAAGACTTAATCAACAACCTAAAGGAGCCAAAATACTGTCAAAAGCAGCCAAGAGCAGCAGATGAGCTTCACAGTGAATGTTTCCATTTTCTTCCTGTCAAACTTTAATTGCTTAATGCCACAACAAGGGATTACAACAATAATAATTCTTTAAGAGTTTATTTATGAGTGTCACAAGTAGGCTAGCATCAACACTGCAATGAAGTTACTGTGAAAATCCCCTCGTCGCCACACTGAGGGAGAATTTAGCACGGCCAATGCACCTAACCAGCACGTCTTTCGGACTGTGGGAGGAAACCAGAGCACCCGGAGGAAACCCATGCAGACACAGGGAGAACATGCAGAGGCTGCACAGGCAGTGACCCCTGCCAGGAATTGAACTCAGGTCCCTCACGCTATGAGGCAGCTGTGCTAGCCACTGTGCCACCGTGCCGCCCCACTAATGGAAAGTAACAGTTAGTTAAGTGGGGCAGGTAAGCCTGATGGAGTATTTACCGACTTAAACTCCCCCAAGTTATACAAATTTAATATTTTAATCACGTGCAGTGAAAGTCAGAAGAATTTATTAAAAGTGAAGGGTTTAAAAACTTTACCTTGGTCTCACCAAAGGACCTGGGCGGCACGGTGGCACAGCGATTAGCATTGCTGCCTCACAGCTCCAGGGACCTGGGTTCGATTCCCGGCTTGGGTCACTGTCTGTGTGGAGTTTGCATGTTCTCCCCGTGTCTGCGTGGGTTTTCCTCTGGGTGCTCCGGTTTCCTCCCACAGTCCAAAGATGAGCGGGTTAGGTTGCTAAATTGCCCCTAATGTCCCATGCGTAGGTTAGATCATAGAATCCTACAGTGCAGAAAGAGGCCATTCGGCCCATCGAGTCTGCACCAACCACAATCCCACCCAGGCCCTATCCCCATATCCCTACATATTTACCCACTAATCCCTCTAACCTATACATCCCGGGACACTAAGGGGCAATTTAGAATGGCCAATCAACCTAGCCCGCACATCTTTGGACTGTGGGAGGAAACCGGAGCACCCGGAGGAAACCCACACAGACACAGGGAGAATGTGCAAACTCCACACAGACAGTGACCCAAGCCGGGAATCGAACCCAGGACCCTGGAGCTGTGAAGCAGCAGTGCTAACCACTGTGCTACCGTGCCACCCACGGGATTAGAGGGATTAGCAGGGTAAATATGTAGGGTTACGGGGATAGGGCCTGGGTGGGATTGTTGTCAGTGCAGGCTCGATGGGCCGAATGCCCTCCTTCTGCACTGTAGGGATTCTATGAACTATATGGCCCAACATTTATATATAACCAGAACACTCCCAGATGTAAAAACATCTGTTTTGCTCAATCATTACATGGACATTGACTTTTCTTTTACCATAATTGATTGGGATATTTTCAGAAAGTAGAGATTAAATGTATTGCAGATACAAAAACAGAAAATGCAAGAAGATCTCAGCAGGTCTGACAGCATCTGTGCAGAGAATAAAGCCAAGGTTTCAAGTCAAATCCTCTCTTGAAACCTTGGCTCTATTCTGTCTCCACAAATGCTGTTAGACCTGCTGAGATTTTCCTGCTTTTTCTGATGTTTGTTTCAGATTCCAGCATCCGCAGCACTTTGCTATTATTTAAATGTATTGCAGATATCTGATTAGAATTGTAGCACAGGAAGGCAAACAGAGTACGCAGCGGCTAATTGGCACAATTTAAGGTGACCATTCAAATTTGAATTATGCCAGGAGGTTCTCAGTAAATGGCATGCGGATACAGCTCAAACCTTGTATTTAAAAAGCAGTCTATGTTTCCCTTTGTTCCTGTTAGGTAGTCATTCAAGGGCAAGGAACGCACTGGGGTTTCCCATCGCAAAATGTTTGTCAGTAAAACATTCATAAAATTAAGCCAATCGTCATGCATTGCTTCAAGATATATAACAAATGTCCTGGACTGTCAAAACTAAACTACTTAGTGCCTGTTATATCGAGAGTAATGGAGTACAAAGCTGTAATTTCATTAAGGGACTTAAATGGCCTCATTCATATCCATAACATGTGTAAAATCCAACATTATTAAGAGCTCTCCTTCTGGCAATCCCTCAACGTGAGGAGGGCGCTTTGCCACGGAGATAAAGAGTTACTACATCAGGGGCTCATATATTCCCGTTTCAGTTTTAACCAATGATTGCTGAGCCGGGATTATGTATTACCATCACGAAAAATTTAAAAGTTCCAAATTTGTAATTGATGGTTCAAGGTTCAGTTGGAGATAATTAAACTGGAAAGAAATATAGATTGAGCATGAGGTTGGACCAATTTGACAAAATTGGTTCCACTTCCTTTGTTCAATTTAGTTAACAAATGGGTAATTTTCAGGACATCATTCAGGAAAACCTTGTCTCAGTATCGAGGAAACAATAACAAGTGTCACATATCTTCAGATGGGAGATTACATACCTGTGCAGACAGAATATTGGAACTGTCTGGTCGATCTTGTTTTGAAAGTGACATATCCATAGCTGAGTACTTTGGAGTGATGCATGGAATATGTCTTTCCTTTTGTCTGGCAAATATGCAACTTATATGATGGTTCTGTAACGTCAGAGAGACTGAGTATTATAGCTGACACCATCTGACTGCAAATCCAACAGCGACATGGTGGCACAGTGGTTAGCACTGCTGCCTCACAGCGCCAGGGACCCAGGTTCGATTTCCGGCTTGGGTCACTGTGTGGAGTTTGCACGTTCTCCCCGTGTCTGCGTGGTTTTCTTCCGGGTGCTCAGATTTCCTCCCACAGTCCAAAGATGTGCAGGTTAGGTGGATTGGCTGTGCCAAATTGCCCCTTAGTGTCAGGGGGACTAGCTGGGGTAAATGCAAAGGGTTACGGGAATAGGGCCTGGGTGGGATTGTTGTTGGTGCAGACTCGATGGGCTGAATGGCCTCCTTCTGCTCCATATGATTCTGTGATTAAAAAGTTCAAAATCTGAAGAGTTACAAAGCTATTCTAGAAAACATACAATTACCCCTGGGTAGCCAGTATAGATTGACTGCGGGAGAATTGGATCTGATATGAATAGAAATCCTTCTTGGTATTTTTCTCTTTGCGTATTAAAGTTTATTTATTCGTGTCACAAGTAGGCTTACATCAACACTACAATGAAGTTATTGTGAAAATCCCCTAGTCACCACACTCCGGCACTTGTTCGAGTACACCGAGGGAGAATTTAGCATGGCCAATGCAGCTAACCAGCACGTCTTTCAGACTGGGAGGAAACCAGAGTAACTGGAGTAAATCCACGCGGACACGGGGAGAATGTGCAGGCTCCACACTGACAGTAACCCAAGCCAGGAATCGAACCTGGATCCCTGATGCTGCGAGGCAGCAGTGCTAACCACTGTGGCACCGTGCCGCCCATGATGGTGGCGTCCCTCTGACAGTGCCATGTTGATAAAGGTTCTTAACTTCCTTATAGATCTTAGTTGTATCATAAACGTCCTTATGTTGATCCTTCTGTGCCCCTTGATTGGGTCAACATTGAATTGAACTTAGTTCAAATGTCGTCTGTTTTCCCATGGTCAGTTTTTCCCATGGTCAGTTTTTCTCAGGCGCATAGTCATTTAAAAACACAATGTCGCGTGTCCTTGCCTTTTGTCTCACAGGTGGCTGTTGTGCAGCTGTCCTCAAGCTAAGCTGTATTAAAGCTCATGAAAGCACAACCAAAGCAGTTCTTTAGAAAATGCAGTTTTGCAAACCAGAACATGATTTCATGAATTGTAACATGTCCTAATAATTATCAGAATATTTCCCTTGCCACTTTGCAATACTGGGGTTAGCATTGCTGCCTCACAGCACCAGAGACCCGGGTTCAATTCTGGTCTCGGGTGGCTGACTGTGTGGAGTTTGCACTTTCTCCCTGTGTCTGTGTGGGTTTCCTCCGGGTGCTCCAGTTTCCTCCCAGAGTCCAAAGATGTGCAGGTTAGGTGGATTGGCCATGCTAAATTGCCCCTTAATGTCAGGGGGATTAGGTGGGTAAATACATTGGATTGTGGGGATATGGCCTGGGTAGGATTGTTGTCAGTGCAGGCTCATAACAACATAAGAAGTAGAAGCAGGAGTAGGCCATCTGGCCCCTCAAGCCTGCTCAATTATGCAAATAATTATCACCACTCAGTTCTAATACCACCCTTGTAAATCTTTTTGCATCTTCTCCAGTGCCTCTATGCCATTTTTATAATGTTGAAAGCACAACTGTGAACATTACCCTAGCTGTAATCAACATTCCAGAGATGTTTATCATAACTTTCCTGCTTTACAATTCTATCTCGCTATAAATCCGGTTTGCCATTTCTGACCTTATTAACATGTTTCACTACTTTTAGTGATTTGTGCCTTTTTCCGAGATCCTTTTGCTCCTCTATCCCGTTTTGATTCTTATTATCCAAGTGATATGTACCCTTGTTATCCTTCCCAATAAAATGTTAACACCTCACATTTATCTACACAGAATCACAAAATGGTGAAAGCACAGAAGGAAGGCATTGGGCCCTTCGTGTCTGCGGGATCTCCAAAGGAACAAAATACCCAATGACACTTCCTGGCCTTCTCCCCATAACCCTGCATGTTCTTCCTATTAAGATAACAATCTAATTCCCTCTGAAAAACCTCAATTGAAACTGCCTCTATCACACTCTCAGGCAGTGCATATCAGACCCTATCCATTCGCTGTGTGAAAAAGCTTTTTAGAATCCTACAGTGCCGAAGGAAGCCATTTGACCCATCGAGGCTACACCAACAATAATCCCACCCAGGCACTACCCCCGTAACCCCACGTATTTACCCTGCTAATCCCCCTGACATGAAGGGACAATTTAGCATGGCCAATCAATCTAACGCATACATCTTTGGAGTGTGAGAGGAAATGGGAGCACCCGGAGGAAACCCACGCAGACACAGGGAGAACGTGCAAACTCCACACAGTCAGTCATCCAACGCCGGAATTGAGCCTGGGTCCCTGGCGCTGTGAGGCAGCAGTGCTAACCATTGGGCCACCATGCTGTCCAGATGGACTTCAACCCGGATAAGCGTGTGGTGATCCATTTTGGCAGATCCAATGGGATGAAGCAGCAGTATAATATGAAGGGTACCATTCTTAGCAGTGTAGAGGATCAGAAGGACCTTGGGGTCCGGGTCCATAGGACTCTTAAATCGGCCTCGCAAGTGGAGGATGCGGTCAAGAAGGCGTACGGCGTACTGGCCTTCATTAATCGAGGGATTGAGTTTAGGAGTCGGGAGATAATGCTGCAGCTTTATAGGACCCTGGTTAGACCCCACTTGGAGTACTGCGCGCAGTTCTGGTCACCTCATTACAGGAAAGATGTTGAAGCCATTGAAAGGGTGCAGAGGAGATTTACAAGGATGTTGCCTGGATTGGGGGGCATGCCTTATGAGGATAGGTTGAGGGAGCTTGGTCTCTTCTCCCTGGAGAGACGAAGGATGAGAGGTGACCTGATAGAGGTTTACAAGATGTTGAGAGGTCTGGATAGGGTAGACTCCCAGAGGCTATTTCCAAGGGCTGAAATGGTTGCTACGAGAGGACACAGGTTTAAGGTGCTGGGGGGTAGGTACAGAGGAGATGTCAGGGGTAAGTTTTTCACTCAGAGGGTGGTGGGTGAGTGGAATCGGCTGACGTCGGTGGTGGTGGAGGCAAACTCGTTGGGGTCTTTTAAGAGACTTCTGGATGAGTACATGGGATTTAATGGGATTGAGGGCTATAGATAGGCCTAGAGGTGGGGATGTGATCGGCGCAACTTGTGGGCCGAAGGGCCTGTTTGTGCTGTGGCTTTCTATGTTCTATGTTCTATGTTCTATGTTTCCTTGCATCTTTTGACAAGTTATTTCTAGTCCTTCCCCCTTTTTTTTATCTTTCCACCAATGGGACAGTTTCCTCCTATCTACCCTCTCCAAATCCCTCATGATTTTAATATCTCCATCAAATCTCTCCAAGGTTCTTTTCTCCAAGGAGCAACTTCTATTCCATTGATGTAACTGAAGTTTCTCATCCTTGGGACCATTTTTCTGAATGTTTTATGCACTCTCTCAAATGTCTTCACATCTTTCCTAAAGAACAAAGAACAGTACAGCACAGGAACAGGCCCTTCGACCCACCAAGTCTGTGCTGACACAGATGCCTCTCTAATACTTTCTTGCCTCTACGTGGTCCACAGCCGTGGATAACGAAGGAAATTAAGGAGAGTATTAAATTAAAGACCGATGCGTACAGAGTGGCCAAAAATAGTGGAGAATCGGAAGATTGGGAAAACTTTAAGAAACAACAAAGAACGACTAAGAAAGCGATAAAGAAAGGAAAGATAGGTTATGAAGCTAGGCTAGCTCTAAATATAAAAAAATGATAGTAAAAGCTTTTACAAATATATAAGAAGGAATAGAGTGGCGAGAGTGAATGTTGGACCCTTGGAGGACGAGAGGGGGGATTTAATAGTGGGAAATGAGGAAATGGCTGAAACTTTAAATAAGTTTTTTTGTGTCGGTCTTCACGGTGGAAGACACAAATAGTTCACCGAATATTAACGATAGAGGGTTGGTAGGAGGAGAGGTACTCAATACAATTAATGTTACCAGGGAGGCAGTGCTGGGTAGACTAACGGGACTGAAGGTGGATAAGTCCCCGGGCCCGGATGGAATGCATCCCAGGGTACTGAAAGAAATGTCAGAGGTAATAGCGGATGCATTAGTGGTTATTTATCAAAATCCGTTGGATGCTGGGGTAGTGCCGGCGGATTGGAAAACGGCTAATGTTACGCCGCTGTTTAAAAAAGGAAATAAACAAAAGGCGGGTAACTACAGGCCGGTTAGCTTAACGTCTGTAGTTGGGAAAATGCTGGAATCCATCATTAAAGAAGAAATAGCAGGCCATCTGGATAAGAATGGTTCGATTAAGCAGACGCAGCATGGATTCATGAGGGGAAAGTCGTGCTTGACGAACTTGTTGGATTTTTATGAAGATGTGACTAGTGCGGTTGACGGAGGGGAACCGGTGGATGCGGTGTTTTTGGATTTCCAAAAGGCATTTGAATAGGTGCCTCACAAAAGGTTGCTGAAGAAGATTGGGTCACACGGAGTTGGGGGTAGGGTATTAGCGTGGATTGGGTTTTGGCTATCCGACAGGAAGCAGAGAGTCAGAATAAATGGGTGCTTTTCTGGTTGGCAGATGGTAACTAGTGGCGTGCCGCAGGGATTGGTACTGAGGCCTCAACTATTTACCATTTATATAGACGATTTGGAGGAGGGGACTGAGTGTAGGGTAACAAAGTTTGCAGACGACACAAAGAGAAGTGGAAAAATGAATTGTGTGGAGGGCGTAGAAGGTCTGCAGAGAGATTTGGACAGGCTGAGTGAGTGGGCGAGGATCTGGCAGATGGAGTATAATGTTGACAAATGCGAGGTTATTCACTTTGAAGGAAATAATAGCAAATTGGATTATTATCTAAATGGAAAAAAATTACAACATGCTACTGTGCAAAGGGACCTGGGGGTCCTTGTGCATGAGACGCAAAAACCCAGTCTGCAGGTGCAACAGGTGATCAAGAAGGCAAATGGGATGTTGGCCTATATCGCAAGGGGGATAGAATATAAAAGCAGAGATGTCTTGCTGCATCTGTACAGGGCATTGGTGAGGCCGCAGCTGGAATACTGTGTGCAGTATTGGTTCCCTTATTTGCGGAAGGATATATTGGCCTTGGAGGGAGTGCAGAGAAGGTTCACCAGGTTGATACCAGAGATGAGCGGTGTTGATTATGAGGAGAGACTGAGCAGATTGGATTTGTACTCGTTGGAATTTAGAAGGCTGAAGGGGGATCTTATAGAGACCTATAAGATAATGAAGGGGCTGGATAGGGTAGAGGTGGAGAGATTCTTTCCACTTAGAAAGGAAGCTAGAACTAGAGGGCACAGCCTCAAAATAAAAGGGGGTCAGTTTAGGACAGAGTTGAGGAGGAACTTCTTCTCTCAGGGGGTGGTGAATCTCTGGAATTCTCTGCCCACTGAAGTGGTGGAGGCTACCTGGTTGAATATGTTTAAATCATGGATAGATGGATTCCTGATCGGTCAGGGAATTAGGGGTTATAGGGATCAGGCGGGTAAGTGGAACTGATCCACTTTAGATCAGCCATGATCTTATTGAATGGCAGGGCAGGCTCGAGGGGCTAGATGGCCTACTCCTGCTCCTATTTCTTATGTTCTTATGTTCTTACATCCCTCTATTCCCTGCTTATTCATGTATCTATCCAGATCCCTCTTGAATGTTGTTATTGAATCTACTTCCACCACCTCCTCCGGCAGTGCGTTCCGGGCATTCACCACCCTCTGTATGAAAAACGTGTCCTTTACAACTTTTTAAACCTTCCTCCTCTCACTTTCAACCTCTGCCCCCAAAGTAATTGACCCTTCGACCCTGGGAAAAAAACTCTGACTCTCTACTCTATCCAAGCCTGTCATAATCTTGTAAACCTCTATCAGATCCCCCCTCATCATCCGACGCTCCAATGAAAACAATCCAAGTTTGCTCAGTCCATGTCCCCCAAACCAGGCAACATCCTGGTAAATCTCTTTTGCACCCTTTCCAATGCATCAAAATCCTTCCGGTAGTGTGGTGACTAGAATTGTACACAATACTCCAACTGCAGCCTAACCAAAGTCTTATAATGCTGCAACATGATTTCCCAATTCCTATACTGAACGCCCGAACCAATGAAGGCCAGCATGCCATACACCTTCTTGACCACCTTGTTCACCTGAGTTGCCACCTTCAGGGAACTGTGAATCTGCATGCCAAGCTCCCTCTGTATGCTAATATTTCTAAAGGCTCTTCCATACACTGTATACTTCCCTTCTGCAGTAGAATTGCATCACCTCACATTTGTCCGTGTTAAATTCCATCTGCAATCTTTCGGCCCAGGTCTCCAGCTGATTTATATTCTGCTGTATCCTCTGACAATTCTCCTCACTATCCTCTACTCCCCCAGTTTTTGTATCATCTGCAAATTTACTAATCCAACCACCTACATTTTCCTCCAAATCATTTATATATATTACAAACAACAGACCCCAGCACTGATCCTTGTGGAGCACCGCTTGTCACAGACCTCTAGTTAGAAAAGTACCCTTCCACTGCTACTCTCTGCTTTCCATGGCACTGAGTTTGGTATTGAGAGTTTTTTCACCCAGAGGGTAGTAGGAGTCTGGAGCTCACTTCCTGACAGAGTGGTAGAGGTGGGAACCCTCACAACATTTAAGAAGCATTTAGCTGAGAAATGCCATAGCATACAGGGCCACGTTCCAAGTGTTCGAAGATAGGACTAGAATAGGTAGGTGCTTGATGGCTGAGGTAGAAATGATGGACCAAAGGGCCTCTTTCTGTGCTGTAAACCATTATAAGTCTATGAGAACTGGATATAATACTCCAGTTGCGCTGAACTAGTGTTCCAGACAAGTTTAGCATATCTTCTTCCTTTTTACTCCATGCCCCAATAAACTAAACCTAGGATACTGTTTGTTTTTTTAAAGTTTATTTAACAGTATCACAAGTAGGCTTACATTAACACTGCAATGAAGTTACTGTGAAAATCACCTAGTCACCACACTCCGGCACCTTTTCGGATACACTGAGGGAGAATTTAGCACGGCCAATGCACCTAACCAGCACGTCTTTCAGACTGAGGAAGCTGGAGCACCCAGGGGAAACCCACACACACACACACATACACATGGGGAGAAGGTGCAAACTCCACACAGACAGTGACCCAAGCTGGGAATTGAAACCGGGTCCCTGGCGCTGTGAGGCTGCAGTGCTAGCCACTGTGCCACCTTGCTGCCCCAGTTTGATTTACTAACTCTCAACCTGAGCTGCCACATTAATTGATTTATGTGCTAATATACTGAGGTCCCTCTGCTCCTATATCTCTTGTGAACTGTGCTCTTTATACTCTATCGTCTTTCTACATTGCTTTTTCACATCACACAGGCAGCGCTCCGAATGTTAGTGGTGTTTGCTACAAAATAAACCTGTTGGACTTTAACCTGGTGTTGTTAGACTCCTTACTGTTTTTACCCCAGTCCAACGCCGGCATCTCCACATCATAAACAAGGCATACAGAGACACAAACTCAAGTTACAGACTGTAACTTGAGTTTGTGTCTCTGTATGCCTTGTTAATGAGCAGATATCCACTCCATCTGACGAAGGAGCAGTGCTCCGAAAGCTAATGGCATTTGCTACCAAATAAACCTGTTGGACTTTAACCTGGTGTTGTTAAAACTCTTACTGCGCACAAGGACAGTACAGCTACAGTTCCTACACACACACTGCTAGCTGCTGGTCACATGCTGCTCTACATCCTGGTTACTGCTCATTTGCATATCCCTTCAAGTGATGTCATTCCTCTGTCTATTCCAGGTTAAAAATACACTGCTGAAAGTAATTTACATGCAACATAGGTCTTTGCTCAGAGTTTAAGATTCTATATAATGTATGGGTGGTTTGCTAATCTTCCCGGATCTCATGATGATCTGTCTCTCCTGAGAACTAGACTTGAACTTAAATGATCTTGACTTATAGGTGAATTGGTCCCCTAAGTATTATTGGAATGTTGATTGTTTTCACGGTGGTTTTACAGAGTTTCATTTTCCAAGTTCATCTTTGCACGCACTTTCGATGCAACTGGAATACTGGGCTTTATATGTCATAGAATCCTAGGATCCCTACAGTACAGAAAGAGGCCATCCAGCCCATCGAGCCTGCACTGACACAATCCCACCCAGGCCGTATCCTCGTAACCCACGTATTTACCCTGCTAATCCCACTGACACTAAAGGACAACTGAGCATGGCCAATCAACATAACCCACACACCTTTGGATTGTGGGAGGAAACTGGAGCATCTGGAGGAAACCCACACAGACACGGGGAGAACGTACAAACTCCACACAGTCACCTGAGGCCGGAATTGAACCAAGGTGCCTGGCGCTGTGAGGCAGCAGTGCTAACCACTGTTGTACAATGTAGTTGTACAGTCACTTTAGCTGACTTCTGTTTCTCCTTAACATTGCCCCATTTGGTGTGGTCACCTCACAGGATTTAGGCTCATTGCTTACTTTGGATAATTCTGCAGGTGGCCAGGATCCTGGGTAAGCTGTGTGAGCTGAACGTTCAGTCACTCACGCAGACTGGGCAGTTTAAACCTGCATGTCATCCTGTTTTCATTCTCCCTTGTTTTTTAAGAATGTTTGTCTGTATCTCCAAGAATTAGTTCAGGTGATGGGAAAATTGCTCTAACTTGCCTCCTGATCATGATTTCCACTGGTGGCAGTAAGCCCATATCTAAAGGTATTGCTCTTATATGCAACATGGCGATACATAGGTCTTGTTTGGTTTCTCTGCATGCACTCCATGGTTAATGCCTTAACGGTGTATCATTTTATTTGCGTTAATGTTTAAGTTTTAAGTTTATTTATTAGTGTCACAAGTAGGCTTACAGCAACACTGTAATGAAGTTACTGCGGAAATCCCATAATGTGGTGAGGTTGTCACATGATTTATGCCCCATTTTGCACACATATCCCAAAAAGGTTGACCTGTATATTGTGGCTTGTTGTCTCACTGAGCAAACTGAATATTGCATTCAATGGTCCTAATTTAACCACCATTCACATTGGTCAGATTTTCCCATCCCGCTACAGTGAACAGAGATTTGGCTGGATGCCAATGCTAAGTTCCCTTTCCCACGCTCCTTATTTGTTCTGTGTGCATTTCCCCACACCCTCCCTCCCTCTCCCCGCCCCCCCTGCTGTAACCATGACAATATGCCCTGGCGAAGAGCTTCAGGCACAAGCACCTGTTTTCCTTTGAAAACCACACCTCTCTGTGTGGCCCAAAGCATCTGAGGGTGCCTGACTCTTGTGCATCATATCAAGCCCACTGCCTACAGTAACTCTCCATAATGCCTTCAAGCGTGGATCACTGGCTGTTCCTTCTGGAATTTGCTTGCATTTGCGTCGACCAAAACACATCAGAATGACACTGAATACATCTTCTACTTTGATGTCTGTGTTATCCACTTGTAGATCTAGCAAAGCATCTGCAGTTTTTTTTTCAGATTTTGGAACCCGCTCAGAGTATTTGAAGTAACCATTTTCCAACCCAATTTATCACGGACGTCAAAGTCACATCCCTACATTTCTGTCAGAATTTGTTGAAGTTGGGTTACGCATTCATCTATACGCTTCCACTAAATTACATCCAATTGTTTATGGTCAACGAATTCTTTACCTAATAAATATATGTGGACTTTTGTGATATCGAACACCAGCGTGAGGGTCTCACCTCTATGTTTGAATAATTAAATTGTGCTGGCGATAGACCAAATCTGACTGGTTTGTTATAGAATCATAGAATCTACATTGCAGAAGGAGGCCATTCAGCCCATCGAGTCTGCACCGACCGCAATCCCACTCAGGCCCCATAACCCCATGCATTTACCATAGCTAATCCCCCTGACACTGAGGGACAATTTAGCATGGCCAATCCACCTAACCCACACATCTTTGGACTGTGGGAGGAAACCAAAGCACTCGGAGGAATCCCATGCAGACACGGGGTGAATGTGCAAACTCCACACAGACAGTGACCCAAACTGGGAATCGAACCCAGGTTCCTGGCGCTGTGAGGCAGCAGTGCTAACCACTGTGCCACTGTACTGCCCTTATATAATGCACATTCCTGACCCTTTTTGTGATACAAAGAACAAAGAACAAAGAACAATACAGCACAGGAACAGGCCCTTCGGCCCTCCAAGCCCGCGCCGCTCCCCGGTCCAGGATTGAATCCTGAATCCAGGATCCCCGCCCAATTTTCCAGCCTATCTACATACCAAAATCCTATCCACCGAGCTGTCCCTCACAGCTACGATGCTTTGTTCATTACAACCTATTAACTCACCCCCACCCCCCCATTCCAGACCATGTGATCTACAGGGAGAGGCGAAAACCCAGAGTGAAAAACCCCAGGGCCAATATGGGGAAAAAAATCTGGGAAATTCCTCTCCGACCCCCTGAGGCGATCGAAACGAGTCCTGGAGATCACACTGGCCCTGATCGGAAAATGCTTCCCAACCCTATTCATTTCCACTTCCACGAACACCATATGAATTCCCTGCCCCCGAGACGGTTCCCAACTATCCGCAGTCTCGCTCTGTACTGGCACCAGCAAGATGATCATAGAATGAAGCCTTGAAACGAGAAACAAAGAACAATTAGCCCGCACCGCTCCCTGGTCCAAACTAGACCACTCTTTTGTATCCCTCCATTCCCACTCCGTTCATATAGCTGTCTAGATAAGTCTTAAACGTTCCCAGTGTGTCCGCCTCCACCACCTTGCCCGGCAACCCATTCCAGGCCCCCACGACCCTCTGTGTAAAATATGTCCTTCTGATATCTGTGTTAAACCTCCCCCCCTGCACCTTGAACCTATGACCCCTCGTGAACGTCACCACCGACCCGGGGAAAAGCTTCCCACCGTTCACCCTATCTATGCCTTTCATAATTTTATACACCTCTATTAAGTCTCCCCTCATCCTCCGTCTTTCCAAGGAGAACAACCCCAGTTTCCCCAATCTCTCCTCATAACCAAGCCCCTCCATACCAGGCAACATCCTGGTAAACCTCCTCTGTACTCTCTCCAAAGCCTCCACGTCCTTCTGGTAGTGTGGCGACCAGAACTGGATGCAGTATTCCAAATGCGGCCGAACCAACGTTCTATACATCTGCAACATCAGACCCCAACTTTTATACTCTATGCCCCGTCCTATAAAGGCAAGCATGCCATATGCCTTCTTCACCACCTTCTCCACCTGTGACGTCACCTTCAAAGATCTGTGGACTTGCACACCCAGATCCCTCTGCGTCTCTACACCCTTTATGGTTCTTCCATTTATCGTGTAGCTCCTCCCTACATTATTCCCACCAAAATGCATCACTTCGCATTGATCAGGATTGAACTCCATCTGCCATTTCCTTGCCCAAATTTCCAGCCTATCTATATCCTTCTGTAGCCTCTGACAATGTTCCTCACTATCTGCAAGTCCTGCCAGTTTTGTGTCGTCCGCAAACTTACTGATCACCCCAGTTACTCCTTCTTCCAGATCATTTATATAAATCACAAACAGCAGAGGTCCCAATACAGACCCCTGCGGTACACCACTAGTCACAGGCCTCCAGCCGGAAAAAGACCCTTCCACTACCACCCTCTGTCTTCTGTGACCAAGCCAGTTCTCCACCCATCTCGCCACCTCCCCCTTTATCCCATGAGATCCAACCTTTTTCACTAGCCTACCATGAGGGACTTTGTCAAACGCTTTACATTGACCTCTAAGACTGTCTCTTTTCATGGGTTGTGTTGTGTCGAATACATGTCTCCTTTGACAATGCTCTGACAAAGGGTCATCCAGACTCGAAACGTTGGCTCTATTCCCTCCCCACAGATGCTGCCAGACCTTCTGAGATTTCACAGCATCTTCTGTTTTTGTCTCCTTTGACAATGCCTGTTTAAGCGACTCAAACACATGTTGATGGTCCTGCTGCAAAACATAGAGAACGTTTCATGGAACTTTCCAAAGATGTGCAGGTTAGATGGATTGGCCGTGCTAAATTGTCCCTTAGTATCCCAAGATGTGTAGGTTAGGGGGATTAGCAGGATAAATATGTGGGGTTATGGGGATAGGGCCTGTGCGGGATGCTTTGTCAGAGAGTCGATGCAGACTCGATGGGCCAAATGGCCTCCTTCTGCACTCAAGGGATTCTATGACTCTATGATTTTCCATTAAAGCTCTCTTAGTGAGGATGCTTTATCAGCAAAGTTGGGTATAGATGGCACTCAGAATTTGAAAATTCCAAGGCATTTCTGCAAGACTTTGTCTGGGGGAGTAGCCATGTGTTATACATCTTCAAGTTTGCCTGGTGTGACTGGCATATTAGTTATATTGTTAGGTTCCTATATATACGTTATATAGGTTCCTAACCTATAGACCGACATTGTTTAATTTAAACTTTGAGCACATATAAACAGGGGATCGAATTAACCCCTAAAATGATATTTTAATTTAATTTGATAAGTGTCCTATCATTTTATCTTTAGTTACACTGCCTCTTAGCGGGGTATCAATTAGTTTAATTGACTTTTATCAGTTAGCTAATTTGTTAATTTGTCTGTTTTACTGGTACGCACAAGTGAACACACAGGGGATAGCTGGGACACTGGGTGTGTGGGAGATGAGTTGTGTGAGACTGAACAAAATCAATAGACTCTATTAGAAAAAGCGCCACATCTTGACTTCTGCTTCACTCACCAGTTTGGATCCTATTAACACCTGGATCAGGAAGATTCCTGACCTATAATCACCTGGCGTTTCTTGCTGTTGAGGACAAATCCAACGTGATGAGTTGTTGCCATCAGCGAGTGTAGATTTTCATCATGTTCTTCTTGGGTTTTTCCCATCACCACAATATCATCAACAATAGGCATTCATCCAGGAATATTTTCTCTAAATCTGTCCACAGATTGCTGGACTGGATCCTGACTGATGGATGAACGAAAGGGTAATCTTTGGAAGCAGCATCTTCCAAATTGTACCCTAAACGTTGTGATTTCTTGCGACCCCTCTGCCAAATGAACCAACCAATATCTGTGCTTCCTGTCCAGTTGGGAGATACTTCTAAGGTTGGAATCTTGTGTGGGTGTATCTTTGGAATGTGATTTAGATGTTTTGGGTCCAAGTATAACCAGATTGTGCCATCTTTTTTCAGTAAGTACATGATATAACTGCACTGCTCAATGTGCTGATGCACATGACAAATAATGCGGTTAAGTTCCATGTTCTTAAGCTCCCTCTAGATGTGCGTACTGCACTTTGTAAGAAGGATCGATCAACAACATTGTATTTTCTCTGAGGTGCAGCACAGCATCACCTCTGAAGTTTGGGATGGTGTCAGATCACTCTGGGTATATTGGTTGTAGATCAAGGATTGTCTGTGTGGAGTTTGCACATTCTCCCCTTGTCTCCATGGCTACCTTCCGAGTGCTCCAGTTTCTTCCCATGGTCCAAAGATGTGCAGGTTAAGTGGATTGGCCATGCTAAATTACCCCTTAGCGTCAGGAATATTAGCAGGGTAAATATGTGGGGCTATGGGGATAGTGCCTGGGTGAGATTGTTGTCGGTGCAGGCTCGATGGGCTGAATGGCCTCCTCCTGCGCTGTAGGGGTTCTATGGCTGACACAAGGGTAACCCTGTCACTGCTGGTTCGCTTAGGTCCGCCTGGTAAAATGCTCGTACTTTCCATGCCGAATCACCTCAGCTGCATTGTGTCAATGTAGCAATGCAATGAATGGTTGCATATCGCTGCCACCGTGTTGCATTTTTATGTCTCATTTACACAAACTCACCAGTTCCACACCAGGGCTGGTAAAGCTACATGTAGGTTCAGTTTATTTGAAGACACAGTACAGGATGGGCCAGCAAACAAATCTACCATATCGATAACTCCACAGCTGGAATTCCTATACACACATTGCTAACAGCTTGTCACATACTTGTTATTTTCTCATTTGCATATTCCCTTAAAAGAGATATCTTAGCAATAGCAGCATCCTGTTAGTGGAAAATACTACTTGCATAGCCATTGCATTAACTTCCTTAACCTGGTTTTTTCTTTTTTTTTCCTTTCTGTGGTAATTTGAGGTAGACAGGGCAGTTTTCAGGTCAAAGCCTTTGGCCTATTTATGGGTTTGAGTGATACACAGTGAACAGTAATTGGATAAGGATAGCTTTGATGTCTTCTACTTCAACATCAAGCTTACAAGGTGAGCAAATAACTCTGCCCTATTTGCAAGGTTGCTATTTGGGGATATGGTGCAGACACTATGATGTAATGTACTCTAGGTATCTTCATTTCTTGAGGCACCTGGAGGATATTGAACGTTGAGTGATAACTGCAAGTCTTCATGGCAATGGAACATTTCAAATGATACCATAAAGCAGGGAAAGGAAGCCTAGGCAATTGCTTCATTTGCCAACGGGGGAATAGGTTGCACTCTGTGAAGAGCTGATCGTAGTCCAGCCTTGTTTCAATTAAATCACCATTTAAAAATAACAATCTTGTTACTTGCTTTGATATTGTGACCAATGCTGAAAGGCATATGAGTTGACCAATTAATGGGGCAATGGAATTCAGGACCTTGTAGGAAGCTATGTTTTATGAATGATGGAATTATATTAATTTGAATCTTTTGTAAGATAGATGAAGGATAGCACTGTCAAGTTATTTTAGTGCGGTGAGATGTTAAGTTTAATCAGAGTTTAAGATGAAATATAACATACCATCACTGAATCCCCCACTGTCAACATCCTTGGGGTTATCATTGACCAGAAACTCAACTGGACTCACCATATTAACACAATGGCTACAAGACCAGGTCAGAGGCTAGAAATACTGCGGCGAGTAACTCGCCTCCTGACTCCCCAAAGCCTATCCACCATCTACAAGGCACAAGTCACTTGCCTGGATGGCTGCAGCTCCAACAACACTCAAAAAGCTTGACACCATCCAGAACAAAGCAGTCCGCTTGATTGGTATCACATCTACAAACATTCACTCCCTCCACCACCGACGCTCAGTAGCAGCAGTGTGTACTATTTACATGATGCTCTGCAGCAATTCACCAAAGGTCCTTAGACAGCATCTTCCAAAACACAACCACTTCCATCTAGAAGGACAAGGGCAGCAGATACATGGGAACACCACCACCTGCAAGTTTCCCTCCAAGCTACTCACCATCCTGACTTGGAAATATATCGCTGTTCCTTCACATTCGCTAGGTCAAAATCCTGGAATTCCCTCCCTAACGGCATTGTGGGTCAACCCACAGTACGTGGACTGCAGCGATTCATGAAGGCAGCTCACCACCACCTTCTCAAGGGCAACTAGGGATGGGCAATAAATGCTGGCCAGCCAACGAGCCCCATGTCCCACGAATGAATGAAAAATAATACTAGTTTTACAGAAAAAATATATGACTGGTGATGGTGACAAGTAACGAATACTGTTCCAAATCAGGTGGGACAGTTGGCATCCAAAAGTCCTTCCTCCCTCTTCTCTTCTTGGTATGCCAAGACTCCTTGACTTCTTGAGCCCCTCAAGAATGTTTAACCAGAGTCCTTCTGAGCTGTCTACTGCACTGATCTCCCAAGGTTTCTTGCTTCTATACCTTTTTTTTTCAGGAGTGGAACTGGAAGGACTATTGGTCCTTTCTCCCTGTATAGACTTACTTTATTTTGAAACAATGTCTAAAGTGTTGAGTTCTTTGCCTAAATCTTGGGTTGAGAAGACTGTCACCCACCAGCTTCTTGAGTCTTTTCAAGTAGCTTCTGGCCTTGATCAATCAACCATATGCCTCATCCTTTCCTTACCTCACCCTGGGCTGTTCCCCATCGCCAGTTCCATAACTCCCTCCAATATCATTCTCAGAGATGTCATTGTTTTGCATAGGCCTGTTAATGAGCTATTCATATAGCGCAGTCGTTAGCGCTGCTGCCTCACAGCGCTAGGGACCCGGGTTCACATACCAGCTTTGGTCACTGTCCGTGCGGTGTCTGCACATTCTCCCCGTGTCTGTGTGGGCTTCCTCCAGGTGCTCCAGTTTCCTTTCAAAGTCGGAAAGGCATGCTGGTTAGGTGCATTGGCCATGCTAAATTCTCCCTCAGTGTACCCGAACAGGTGCCGGAGCGTGGCAACTAGACTTTTCTCAGTAATTTCATTGCAGGGTTAATGTAAGCCTACTTGTAATAGACTAATAAACTTTAAACTAAAAATCTAACCAGTCTATCAGTTCCAATTGCTTATCTAGTTGTTGAATCATAGTGCTGTTCGCTAAAGTAACTTGTCTTCTACGCCCACCTACTAATTAACTTAGATTCCAGTCCGAATTAAGCATGTTTAAATGAAAAGCACGGCACAGTTTTGTACTGTAATATAATTGTTTAAGTATCTAGTTGCTGTAAACTAGTCCTCATGTGTCCATGAGCTCCTTTTCAGACTTGGTATTGCCGTCATCATCCAAGAACAATTATTCTCCTAATTTATTTCTGTGGAACAAAATACGTAAGCAGATTCCTGTGAAACATATATATATTTTATATATTACATATGTGAGGGGTATTTCTAATTTCTAACAAGTGCAGAATAATTTGTATAATATAGTGCAATATAGTGTACTTAATGTACAGGAAATGGTTAACATGATGTAACTGCTGATGTAACCGTGATGTAATGTCACATGACTAAGAGACTGAGATCAGACCATAAGATATAGGAATAGAAGTAGGCCATTTGGCCCATCGAGTCTGCTCCATCGTTCAATCGAAGCTGATAGGTTTCTCAATCCCATTCTTCTGCCATTTCCCCGCAACCATTAATCCATTTACCAATCAAGAACCTATCTATCTCTGTCTTAAATACACTCAATGACCTGGCCTCCGCAGCCTTCTGTGGCACTGAATTCCATAGATTCACCGCCCTCTAGCTGAAGGAATTCCTCCTCATCAGTTCTAAAGAGTTGTCCCTTTATTCTGGTGGAAAGCAGAAGTGCAACATTGTGTAGAATATGGAGATGAAAAATTGGTCTGTAAATAAACAAGAATTTCATTTTTACAAATAAAAGCCCAGAGTAGCATTCTTAGTGTGGGAAGTCACTGTTTTATTTTAATTTTTTATGTAACATTTTTACAACATTTTCTACAGTATATTTTTACTAACATTTTCACACGGGATAAACCCTACTGAAGCTTATCAAGTTACAGTGTTACATGTGCTGCTCTGCTCATCACGTACTCACAGTGTGTGATTTAGCTAACCTTGGCAGAAGACCACTAACTCGTGCACAATGCATGATCGGAGTTCCGGACTAATCCCTGAATCTTTCCAAAGTGCTGAAAACTCATAAGAATCTCAATACTGGAATAACTGGAGGAAGAGATTATCCAGATACAGAACAGCTTCAGGTTTGCATAAGAAGGAACAGAAGAATCAAGGTCACTACCTTACTCCGCATAGTAGGGACAATAGCAGACAATATTACTGCAAGACAGGTGGCATGGTGACACAGTGGTTAGCACTGGTGCATTAAAGCTCTAGGTACCAAAGTTCAATTCTGGCCTTGGGTGACTGTGTAGAGTTTGCACATTCTCCCCTTGTCTGTGTGGGTTTCCTCTGGATGATTCAGTTTCCTCCCACAATCCAAAGATTTGTAGGTTAAATGGATTAGCCATGGGAAATGTGTGGGGTTACAGGGATAGGGTGGGGTGGGCCTGTGTAAGATTCTCTGTCAGAAAGCCGGTGCAGATGCGATGGGCCAAATGGCTTCTTCTGCACTGTAGGGATTCTATGAAGACAGGGCATCAACGAGTCTTGGAGCTCATACGAGAATGTCCTCCAGGCATTCGATTCATACTTCAGTGTACAAAACAATTTGATAACTGAGTGAGCAAAGTTTAATAAGAGGAGGCAAAAAGCGGGTGAATTCATGATTATATTTATAAATCATCTGTAAAGACTCATGGAGAATTGTGACTATGAGGTCCTCAGAAATTAGTTAACACGTGATTGGATATTGGTTGGGCTCTGAGATTCCACTATATCAGATCTTTTACTAACAAGGGGAGATTTCACTCACAAAGGCATGACAAATAGCAAAACAGACTGAGCTTAGGAAGCTAAACAAAATAGTCATTTGTGGGGAAAATGATGTCCTTTGGAAAGAAATGAATGAAGACATTCAACACATCAGACAAAAAATAGAAAGCAAAGTCAAGCAAACATAGTGAAATTGGGGAAAAGTGCACCAACCTTCATCTTCAGATGCTCTCAGTGTGGTGAGAAAACGGAACATAAGTTGGAAGAATGTCCAGCAGGGGGAGCTGAGTGTGGGAAGGTAGGACATTCCAACATAGATCCAGAGTTTCCACTGATTGCAGGAAGGAATAATAACAAAACCAAATAAAAATCTCAAAGTGGAAGAGCCACTGATAAAACAAATAATTTTCCTAGGAGAAGTTAACAGAATAGAAGGTAATTACTTGAGCATTTAACTAGAAGTTGATGGTCACCCCACAGAATTCAGGGTAGATGCTGGCAAGAGTTTCAGTATTATCCAAAGAAGTAAAACGACTTAGGAGTATCACATTACAGCCATCATCTATCCAACTGCAAGGTCCAGGAGGAACAACACTGAAAGTAATAGACCAATGCTTGGCAAGATTTAGATACAGGAATAAAGGAATTGCTAACTACTGTGCATTATAGGAACCAGGAGAAACCATTATCGTTGCTGTTTCTCTTTCTGCTCTTAGTGGTGCACAAGGGAGACTTTCATTTCAGCTATCATGTCTGCTACGACTGACTAACCCAGTCCTGCTCATTGTCCAGGCTCCTATGTGAAGAATAGTGACTAGGATACGTTATCCAAGGACTACTGGGAGCTCTGGTATCTTTAGGAAGGGAGTGGAGGGAACTGGGAGGAAAAGCATCTCGTGTTTGATCATTTCTGCTAAAAATGCTTCAAATAAAGTTTTCTAGCCGTCAGATAATATAATTTGTCTTCTTATGAGGGAGTAACATTCCTGCATTGATTTTACGTCTCACCCTTTAGCTCCATAATTCCGGTCTTTATGGTTCTGAGGGGGACAATCACGGAATGACTTTTCATCAATAGATCATTAATGAGGGAAGTGTCGTGACGGCCACAGAGGACACGGGCAAATCGTTGATAGATCTCCCCTTGGGCTTCGTAGAGTACAAACTCCTGCATTGAGCGATTGGAGGCTTACCTAACAGGAAGTGAGGAGGGGGAGGTTAAAACCTTTTGCTCTAAGGCAGATCATTGTTGTAGTTCCCTAACCCTAACCCTAACCCCAGACTTACTTGTTATAAACCACGGGTGTGGCTCTTCCTTTTTTGTGTCATTCGTGGGGCATGGGCGTCGCTGGCTGGCCTGCATTTATTGCCCATTCCTAGTTACCCTTGGAGCCCAGTTGAGAGTCAACCACATTGCAGTGGCTCTGGAGTCACATGTAGGCCAGACCAGGTAAGGACAGCAGAATTCCTTCCCTAAAAGGCCTTAGTGACCAGATGGGTTTTTCCGACAATCGAACAATGGTTTCATGGTCATCAGTAGATTCTTGATTCCAGATTTTTTTAATTGAATTCAAATTCTACCATTTGCTGTGGCGGGATTCGAACCCTTTGGTTTCCAATGAAAGATTTTTGGAGACGGGAAACTGGCCTTGGCTGAATTACTACGGGAAGATAATACATTCTCCTTCTCCTGCTGAAAATAATTCTTCCACCCTGTCTCATGCTCCACCATCTTTGTTTCCCTTTTACTTAGGCCCTGCAAAAATTCTATTCAACATGTCCTCTGTGCAGTCGGAAGAAAAGCATTCATGTTTTAGGGTATTTATGGAACTCTGCCAGGTTCCAGTGCAATGACGGGGAATAAGATGCAGCCGGCCTGATTTACAGACCCATACAAGCCACAAGAGAGAATGCCTGCTGGAAGCTGGACCTCACAACGCGTGTACCCATGATATACAGGATCACTAGTTAGCAGTGAGCTTAAGGCTGATTAAGGTTGAAAGGCGGATGACATTTATAAACTACTTTGCTCTTGTGGCTGATGATGATCTCATATCAGAACCGCTCAGTTGAATTGCATCCCTGAACTTGCTGCCAGCGCCTCGTATCTCATGGTGGATGGTGCACTTACAAAGTACTAGATTACTCCGAGACAAAGTTCACCACGTCTAAATTACAGCACGCAGACATCCCTAACTGTGCTTACTGTAAGGATGTGAGCAAGTATTCTACATTTTGACCAATAGTCTGGCAGATTGTGTCTGCAAGTCCATGAATTACAGTAGCTGTGTCAAAAAACGGCTCATGTTACTGAAATCTAGATGATTGGTAGTTAAAAAAAAAAGAGTCTCATTAATCGTCTGTTGGTGTCTCCGAATGCCAGTTCAGTTACAGAGCCATTCAGTGAAGAATCATGTCCAAATTCTAAGAGCAAAATACTGCAAATGCTGGAAATCAGAAATGAAAGGTACAGAAAATACTGGAAATACTCAGCAGCTTGGACAGCCTCAGCGAGGAGAGGAGGGAACCTAACGGGTGGGATTTTCCGGCCGCGCTCACCTCAAAACCGGAAAATCCCACCTGAGGTCAACAGATATTTGCATGATCCGCCCCCTCCACGCCCCCCCCCCCCCCCCCCCCCCCCCCCTCACCCCACCTTCACTCGCAATGGGTGGGACAGGAAAATTCCGATGAATGTTTCAAATTAATGACCTTTCATCAGAACTGGAAAATGTTAGAGATGCATTGGGTTTTAAGCAAGTATGGGGGAGCTGGGGGAGGTGTGGGGTGTCAGGGGAGAGGAAGGACAAAAGGGAAGTACCACGATAGGGTGGAGGAAAGCCAAGGTTAAATAACAAAAGGGATGAGGACAATGCAAGGCCAAAGCAGATGGTAATTGAACAAGAAAATGAGCTGAGGGTTAATCTAGAGGAGGCGTAAATGCGAATAGCAGAATCATCACCAACAGCTGCTGTCCAGATTAACAGCGATGTGGAGATGCCGGCGTTGGACTGGGGTAAGCACAGTAAGAAGTCTCACAACACCAGGTTAAAGTCCAACAGGTTTATTTGGTAGCAAATACCATAAGCTTTCGGAGCACTGCTCCTTCGTCAGATGGAGTGGATATGAAGGAGATGTACGAGGCAAGTGTTTTACACAGAGGGTGGTGGGTGCCTGGAACCCGCTGCCGGGGGAGATAGTGGAAGCAGATACGATAGTGAGTTTTAAGGGACGTTTGGACAAATACATGAATAGGATGGGAAAAGAGGGACATGGTCGCCGGAAGGGTAGGGGGTTTTAGTTCAGTCGGTGCAGGCTTGGAGGGCCGAAGGGCCTGTTCCTGTGCTGTAATTTTCTTTGTTCTTTGAATATCAATTGCTGATTATTAACTTGAAAGAAATATTAGTAAGTAAGCCTCTAGTTCGCCTACGAAGAGTGTTTGGGGTCCTGGACGGTGAGAAAGGAGGAGGTAAAGGGGATGTGCAGTGTCTCCTGAGCTTGCACAGGAAGGTGCTGTGGGAAGGGGAGAAGTTGTTGGGGGGGTACTGGGTAGACCAGAATCTTATAAAGGGAATGGCTCCTTCAGAATGTTGCAAGTGGAGGGAAGCGGAGAACATTTTCCAATTCTAATGAAAGGTCATTAACCTGAAACATTCACCGGAATTTTCCCGTCCCACCTGTCACGGGAATCGAAGCGAGCAGGGACGGGGGGGGGTGGATCATGCAAAGGTCCATTGACCTCGGGTGGGATTTTCCGGTTTTGGGATGAGCGCGGCCAGAAAATCCCACCCATTAGGTGGTAACATTGCACCGGAGGTGATGGAAATGATGGCGGATGGTCTGTTGAATGTGGAGGCTGGTGTAAGATGAAAAACAGAGGGAAACTCTATTGGAGTTCTGGGAAGGTGGAGAATTGGCCAGAGCATAAGCGTGGACTAGGTTGGAATGGACATTTCTTCCCATGGTGTTTGGGTATCAGTATTGCCTGGACGGAGGGTGTAAGGGAAGGTTGGGTAGGCTCAGTTACAGGTATGCCATGCTTCCTCACCTGAACCTCCCCTTTGTGCTCCATCCCAATGATCCATTATGCCACAATACTGGGAGAGGAAAATCCACCCTGATAATTCCAGGGAAAATGGGTGGAATCTCCCATTCTGAAATGTTATTTTGACGGCAGGTGAAGAGTGGGAGTGATTCCTACCAAGGGGCAGGGTGGCTGACCGCCTGTGATCACGTCAGCTCATTAACTACGTATCCATGTGGAGCATGGCCAAGCACACGGCCGGAATAGACAGGAAGTCACCATTCCCACAGTTACCTTATGGGCTCGATGGTGCAGGTGACATATTTAAAGGATGCCCAGACAACCATTCACTCAATGCGTGCCAGGGCCTTTGTCTAAATGTCTGTAATGTCCCTCAGAGAAGAAAACAGTGTGTAGTCCCATGGTTCAGCAAGGCCTCCCTGAAAACTCTCCTCCAGGAGGTGCTGTTTCCCCCAGGTGGCCTTCCTGCTGATCACGGCAGCCTGGAAAAAGGCTGCAGCAGAGCTTAGCATCCATGAGGTCCAGTGCAGAGACGCCAAGTAATGCAGGAAGAGGGCCTGCATTCCATCAGGGTAACTGAACAAAGAACAAAGAACAAAGAACAGTACAGCACAGGAAACAGGCCCTTCGGCCCTCCAAGCCTGTGCCGCTCCTTGGTCCAACTAGACCAATCGTTTGTATCCCTCCATTCCCAGGCTGCTCATGTGACTATCCAGGTAAGTCTTAAACGATGTCAGCGTGCCTGCCTCCACCACCCTACTTGGCAGCGCATTCCAGGCCCCCACCACCCTCTGTGTAAAAAACGTCCCTCTGATGTCTGAGTTATACTTCGCCCCTCTCAGCTTGAGCCCGTGACCCCTCGTGATCGTCACCTCCGACCTGGGAAAAAGCTTCCCACTGTTCACCCTATCTATACCCTTCATAATCTTGTATGAAGGGTATAGATAGATAACTGCACCATCTATTCACGTAAACTGAGACTCCTAAAGGCTGTCAAGGTGTCCAAGTGCACAGGGATGTCACACAGGAGTTTGGGTTGCAACACTCACCAGAAGATGGGTCATAGAATCATAGAATCACTGCAGTGCAAAAGGAGGCCATTCGGCCCATTGAGTCTGTACCGTCAGCAATCCCACTTAGGCCCCATCCCTGCAACTCCACACATTTACCCCGTTAATCCCTCTAACCTACGCATCCCGGGACACTAAGGGGCAATTTAGCATGGCCAATGCACCTAACCCGCACATCTTTGGACTGTGTGAGGAAACTGGTGCACCTCGAGGAAACCCACGCAGACACGGGGAGAACATGCAAACTCCACACAGACAGTGACTCAAGCCGGGAATCGAACCTGGGTCCCTGGCGCTGTGAGGCAGCAGTGCTAACCACTGTGCCACCTTGCTGCCCACTTGCAATGGATGCGTGCCAGATACTTAATGCTCTCAATCTCATATTTGTTGCAGGACAAACAGCTTTTAGTTATTGATTGGGGAAAGCTCACCAGCTGCCAATGGCACCTAGACCTCTGAGCTGCTCATTCAAACACTGGGATCGCAATCAATCCTTCTCCATTTCTGCAGGAAAGGAACAGCCACAACAAGAGTGAGCACTCCCAGACTGGAGGTGGAATTCTGGACATCAGAGTCCACAGCCCTTCTGAGGAGATGTCCGCAGAGATAGTTGGGGAGGAAGAGGACCGTGTGTGTGCTGATGGCGAGGATTCCCACAGAAAGCCAATGAGGATGCCACCTGTCTACAGTTGTCGGCTGCACCCACTGAGTGAGAGACATATTGAATTAAAGAGCCTGCTTATTCAATCACCAATTATCAATTTTCCAGACCCCCAGCCATGGCTTACCCTGTGGTGGGGCTGGTGAGCCATTGAAATCTCACTTTGGCGGGATTGGAATATCCCACCAGAATGAAGGGCTGCAAAATTCTGGCTCAAATTTTTCTGTTCTCCATTCCAGGTAACAGCAAGAAACAACTCCCCTAACCACCAGCTCTCCGCCCCCCCCCCCCCCCCCCCCGGCCCCCACACCACCAGCAAGCGGACCAGCCTCAGCCCCGGCACCAACCCCCGTCTGAGGGGGATGCCCCATAATCCTGAGGATGTGCCGCCATGCCGTTCACTTGCACCCTACACCAGCCCAGATACACGGACCCTCCTGCGTTCATGCAGAATAGAATAGGCTCGGGATCACTGACATGTGTTCACAGCTGATGGCGACAGCGACACACAGAGGACTTCATAAGACCAGTACCCCTGTTGAGCCCCATTCAGGTGACGCGCCTCAGGCTCGGCCCTAGGAGACCTGTTGCAGAGACGAGGCAGGGAGACATCAGGCAGAGAAGCCAGAGGGCATTTGCGGACTGAACTCAGGGCTGGAGGAATGAATTGAATTGATTTATTATTGTCACATGTACAGCGAAAAAGGGCTTTTAAACACAAAACATACTGTTCATAGAGTACATAGGGGAGGAGGAAAGGAGAGGGTGCAGAATATAGTGTTGCATTTACAGATAGGGTGAAGAGAAAGATCAGTATGGTATGTGAGGGGACCATTCAAAAGTCTGACAGCAGCAGGGAAGAAGCTGTTCTTGAGTCGGTTGGTACTTGACCTCAGACTTCTCTATCTTTTTCCCGACGGAAGAAGGAGGAAGAGAGTATGTCCGAGGTGTGTGCGGTCCTTGATTATGCTGGCTGTTTTTCTGAGGCAGCGGGAAGCGTAGATGGACAGGGGCCTGGTTTGTGTAATGGACTGGGCTATGTTCACGTTCTATGGTGCATCTATAAACATTGCAGTCCCTTCACATTCTGTCAGTTGCTATGTCTCTGACATGTGAATGCTTGGCTCCCTCTGTGGAAAGGATAGTTGTTGCCTTGGAGTCTCAAGTACAACAGAACGCACAGCGGCTGCCGGATATGCATTTGAACCTGCGCTCCATTGCTCCAGCCATGAGTGCAGTACAGAAGTGGCTAAGCAAGAGGAGGATGGGCACCCCGACATCCCTCCAGGAAACCTGATCTTCAAGGAGCCAGGGAAGAGTCACTGGGCTTCCGCATGGAGGAGTAGCGCCAGCTAGACAACCCGGAGGCCTCATCCCAGGACACTCCACGTGTGCCTTGCCACTCCACCTCCTCTCTGCTAATGACTCCATCACTTCCAGCAGCCCAGGTTGAGGAGGCCGGTGCAGGAGGCCTTTAGCAGGCCAGACCCCTCTAGGCCTTGGGCCATGGACGACGCTACAGTCATCACAGTCAACAGGGTGTAGCAGTCAGAAAGCTGCACCCACTTCGGCTGTGGATATGGGGTCAGAGCCTAGACATAATAATAGGAAAAGACAGATAAAGCAACATTGAAGCACTATGGTGGCACAGGTATATAATCACTGCTAATATTTATCACCATTGTAAATCTATGTATCATTGCACCATGTTTATACCTGTCATATTCTCATCATGCTGCTCACTGCGTACATTTAAGGGTGCCCCACTTTGTTCCAGGGGGACCCACGGGTGACGTGGGTCTATTCAATCACCATTTGTTGTCCCGCATCAGCTGTTGTACAAGGTATGAGATCCTGAATGATGCAGGAGGTATCCTTGGGCATCACTGTCAAAATTGAGGCCTTGGTACGAACCAGGCCACTCAGCAGGTACTGGTGACCAAATTAGGATCTCTCTGAGAATGCCGTTCGAGGAGCCTCTTGCTGCCGTGGTCATTCTTATCCCTGTTGCAGGGGTTCCATCTCAGTGGCACCATGGCCAGCAAGGTGGCAAGATCTGAGGTGCTGTGTGAACATTCTGCATTGGCCCCATGTTATTTGAAAGCTGCCCTCCCTCCCTGATTATCACAGACAATGGAAAGGCCTGTACCTAGCATCAGTCTACCTTGCACCCACTCTGACACACACCCAGCATTGTGAAGCCCAGACTTGAGGGCCACAGAAAATGCCACTGTAGTGGGTCAGATCTCCAACAATGACAAGACAGAGTACAGGAATGAGAATCTGGTGAACAATAATCTCTTCCTCGATGTCAACAAAATTAAGGAGATAGTCATTGACTTCAGGAAGCGTAGAGCAGAACATACCCCTGTCTACATCAACGGGGACGAAGTAGAAAGGGTCGAGAGCTTCAGGTTTTTAGGTGTCCAGATCACCAACAACCTGTCCTAGTCCCCCCATGCTGACACTATAGTTAAGAAAGCCCACCAACGCCTCTATTTTCTCAGAAGATTAAGGAAATTTGGCATGTCCACTACGACTCTCACCAACTTTTACAGGTGCACCATAGAAAGCATTCTTTCTGGTTGTATCTCAGCTTGGTATGGCTCCTGCTCTGCCCAAGACCGCAAGAAACTACAAAAGGTCATGAATGTAGCCCAATTCATCACGCAAACCAGCCTCCCATCCATTGACTCTGTCTACACTTCCCGCTGCCTCGGCAAAGTAGCCAACATAATTAAGGACCCAACACACCCCGGACATACTCTCTTCCACTTCTTCTGTCGGGAAAAAGATACAAAAGTCTGAGGTCACGTACCAACCGACTCAAAAACAGCTTCTTCCTTGCTGCTATCAGATGTTTGAATGGACTTACCTTACATTAAGTTGATCTTTCTCTACACCCCAGCTATGACTGTAACACTACATTCTGCACTCTCTCCTTTCCTTCTCTACGAACGGTATGCTTTGTCTGTATAGCGTGCAAGAAACAATACTTTTCACTGTATACTAATGCATGTGACAATAATAAGTCAAATCAAAAATCAAAATCAAATCTTCTCGTTCAGACATCTCGGCACATGTATACATGCTGTCTAGATCAGGGTCATGAAACCCACACCTACACACCCTCCCTCAAACATTATTGAGCTGCCATCCAAAATCCTCAAGATACATTTAGTCCTTGCCAACATCCACCCTCTTATCTGCCATTCTTATCCACCTGAGATTCCAACCTGGTACGTTGGGGCCACCCCCTAGCCGGGCTCCATGGAGTTCCACTTCCCTCTCCCACTCTGCCCATCCCTGCCTCAGTCATGAGGATCTCAGGCTTCACTGCTGCCCCTAACCTTGCTGGAATGACATTGCAATCAGGCCCACGTGTCATGGAGGAATGCTGCTGCTGCCATCTTGGAGGATTGACCATCGAGATGAGAATGTTCCTGAGCTTGGTTCTCCATCCGGTTGAATAGTTATTATTAGGCTGCCCCTTTAGTGGGCCCAATAAGCACACCAGTAACTCCAGCCACCACTGAAGACCCTCCATCCACTTCATGTCCTGGCTCTCACCATGGGAGTGCGCTGCGCCATTGCAAGTGAAAACGGAGTGAATTCCTTATCAATGAAGGTCCGACACCTTCTGCCTTCCCTTGTCACCCACCAAGTTCCCCCATCTTCCTTCACTAACATCACATTATCCTTCATCCACTGTACATCTTGCAGCACCTCCCATTAGCCTTGACTCTATAATACTTGATGTCTTTATCTTTGCTTACTCCTCTTCAAGCCCCTCACCATTCACATGCAGATGCCCATTCTGACCCTGTCCCTCCCACCCGAGAGGCCACTGTTAACCTGACTTTCCAAAATTACGCCCATAACACCTTACCGTACTGGATTATGAATGCCATTCCTGCCTTACCGCCTGCAACTACCACTCCCCACAGCCCCCCCCCCCCCCCCCACCCCGCCACCCACCCACTCCCTCCTAGCCACCATCATCGTACCCTTCAAGGAACAAAGAAAATTACAGCACAGGAACAGGCCGTTCGGCCCTCCAAGACTGCACCGACCATGCTGCCCCTCTGAACTAAAACCCCCTATCCTTCCAGGGACCATATCCCTTCATTCCCATCCTCACGTATTTTTCCAGATGCCCCTTAAAAGTCACTATTGTACCTGCATTCATTTCATTTAAAATTGCTTCATTGAAATTATTGGAGAATTCAAATTCTTTTAATGCCTGAATAACTTTAAATTATCAGGAGTGAACAATGTAGAACAAAACAAACCTCAGGCTTTATCTATCAGGATCGATTGTTGTTATTAATGGACAGATATTCATTTGAAATAGATTAATATCTCTGTTAAAGTCTGAAAGATTGTCATGTTAAGCATCCGTCCATTGATATCTTCAGCAGTCAGTTTCGACTAGATATCACTGGATCTTTTCTGGAGTCACCGGAGAAGAGTTTGCTCCTGTTAATGTTTCAGTGTGGCTGATCACCAGAGCAGACAGGACATCAGACAGGACAAGACAAAACACAACATTATAACTCACATCCAAGTGCCAGAAGGTAGTCCATTGCAAAGGGGAGTTGGATCTAGGCTGATTGGCCAAGTAACTGAAGTGACACTCATAAACAGAAGCTGACAATTGATGAGGCTTTTTTAAAAAACTTACAACCATCAAGAGAACATAAAATCTTAACAAGGGAAGGGGAGAATTCTTTGAGCACCAGCGACTTGGTAGGCAGCAGTGATAGCTTTTGATCAGCAACTGGAAATGGAAAAAGAAAGAGGGAAAGAGAGAGGAAGGGCAGGAGAGAAGGAGAGACTAGGAGATGAAATTGGGCATGGGTAGGGACACAAAACGGACAGTATCGTATTGGCTGCCTGGTATATACGTTCTCTGATGTTCATCTCCATTAAGTACAACAGAACACAATATCAAATTGAACCAACTCTTCAGAGGCCAGTGACCCTTCACCAGATCCTCTTTATTTACAAACTCTGCTCCACTCCTGAGAATGCTTCAGGTACAAAGTCAGAATCCAGAGTGTGAATAGTCCTGGCACTCCTCAATATGGATACAGGTGAGATTCCCTGATTGGGCAGGCAATCATTACCTCAATCAGGGAGCTCATACTCCAAGAGGCCCACCTCATGGGCTTTGTTGAGGTCATTATACAAATGTTTCCTCTAATGGAGCATAAATGCCATTAAGTTTTGTTCCCTCACCTATGACCAATTTTGTTCCCTCCCTCTTGCCTCCTCACATCTTAGCCCCATTGTTTATTTTATTTATTATTATTGTCACAAGTAGGCTTACATTAACACTACAATGAAGTTACTGTGAAAATCCCCTAGTCGCCACACTCCGGCGCCTGTTCCAGCTGCACTGAGGGAGAATTTAGCATGACCAATGCACCTAATCAGCACGTCTTTCGAACTGTGGGAGGAAACCGAAGCACCCGGAGGGAACCCACGCAGACACGGGGAGAATGTGCAAACTCCAGACAGACAGTGACCCAAGCCGGGAATCGAACCCAGGTCCCCGGAGCTGTGAAGCAGCAGTGCTAACCACTGTGCCACCGTGCCGCCCCTGCCTTGTCTCCTCTCTCCTTCTGACTACATCGTAGAAGTGTCGTGTTAAGTCGATCATTCTGCAGCTGCAGCAAACACATATTTTCCATTTAACTGCAATTCCCTATTGTGATTTAACTGTACCTAATTGTAGCCAGTTATTGCCCTGTCCTGCTCTGCTTCTGTGGGCAGAGTAATGTTATTGTGTTGTTTTACTAACTTATATAAATGTCTTCCCTCGCATTCCCCTGTGTTCAGTGTTTTACAGACCAGAGAAAATGGTCTGTAGAGCACAGATGTCCAATCATATTGGAAGGGTGATTGAGTAGTCTAGAAGATGAGCAGTGGAGCCTCTTAAATCTTCCACTGCTTCCAACTTTGAAGCAGAAAATGCCACCATGATGGTTGGTTGTGCGTCTGCACTGAAGACTTAATTCACAATCTGAGGCTATGCCAAGCACAGACTGACGTTTCAACAAAATAGGGATTAATTGCTATTATCACAATCTCCAGCTTGTCCGGAAAGTGCACCATATCATTAAATGTCACCAGTATTTATTTGCAGCAGGACCTGGTGGGAATGGCGTACAGTGAATCTTACTCCTGAACCTATCTTTGTGAAATTGGTGATGTCAGCCAGTCAAACATGTGACGTCTCGACGGGCTGCTTTCATGTTTTGCTTTCACCTGATTCCCGATGTGGCCACAATGTGTCCCACCGGCGTCTTTCTCTCCTGCTGCTTCGAAACTTTCGTGATGGGCTGATCTCAAGGCCATGCCACGCATGTCAAATTGGGAGGCAGGAAGACAAGCAGTCGGAGAGATAAGATAGACGACAGACGCAAATAGCGTTATCTTCCACACCTCATGATTCAGGCTCCTGTCAAAGTAAAGTAGCCACTCCGGAAAGAAACTGCTCACCTTTCACATGTTCATTTCTTGACAGAAAAGGTTCCCATCAATGAGGGGGCAAATTAGATTAATCAAGAGCTCACAACTCTCATTCCCGAACATTTTGACATAAAAAAAAGACTGTCATTTAATCCATGGTCTGACACGTTCCTGAAGTCTGGAGTTTTAAAGTTTAAAAAATGTTTTAAAGTTAAAGTTTATTTATTAGCCACAAGTAGGCTTACATTAACACCGCAAGGAAGTTACTGTGAAAATCCCCCAGTCGCCACACTCCGGCACCTGTTCGGGTACACTGAGGGAAAATTTAGCGTGGCCAGTGCGCCCAACCAGCACATCTTTGGACTGTGGGAGGGAACCGGAGCACCCAGAGGAAACCCACGCAGACACGGGGAGAATGTGCAAACTCCGCCACAGACGGTGACCCAAGCCTGGAATCGAACCTGGGTCCCTGGCGCAGCAGTGCTAACCACTGTGCCACCTTTTATCTCACAATATTCAGCCGAATAGAAATGTTTTGGACAAATCTGGGTAGATATTAACCCCACCATGGTGGACAGGAGGGGGCCCTGAATAAATGCAAAATGTGTCCCCCAACCCTCTACGTGTGCACCAGTTGCGATTTTTACTGCAGCAGGTAACATGTTTTAGAGATCAAGGAAGAACATTTAATTATCATATTTAAAGCAGCCCTGCCCCCAACCCCCACCACTGTGCAATTGATCTTGTAATTTCTTTTGACTTCACCATCCAATGTATTGCATTTACTCACTAATCCAAGTTCCATCTCTCACAACAATACATCATCAAAACATCTGTGGCAAATGTTAGTGCAACAAGGGCCATCTCCTTTATTTACATGCAACTGCTTCAGTTTATTTTGAACACGATGATTACAATCAGTCAATAATTCCTTGGGGGAAGAAAAAGCACGTTAATTTGAAGAACTAAGACCTGAGGTAGAAACACTGCCACCTGGCAGCAATGTGTACAAGCTCACCTTACTGTTATCCTTGTGTTTTCCAAAGCCTTTTAAGTTAAGAGTGTATTTAAAAATGATTTTAAAATAATTTCCACTGAGGAGAGAATTTTGAGGACGGTCTGTAAATAATATTTGCACAATATTAGAGTTTGATTTGTGTAATAATGTTGTTTTACCTGAGAACCAATAGACTCCAACTTACTGTGCAAACTGCTCTCTATGGCCTTCATTAGCGCCATTCATCAGAGTCACAGGATTAATATATGCCAGTGGGCAGGAGGAGAGGCAATTTATCTCTGCCAGTGTTGGACCAAGCTCGCGCTGGATCTTCTATCTGTCTGGGATTTTCAGTGGTATTCATGCCAAGTTAAAAAAGAAAGGAGGGGGGAAAAAAAAAATTAGAATTGTCGAATGCATTTATCACTGTCAGCCAGGATTCGGTCCACTTCCTGCGTTTTTGTCTCCTCATTTTCAATGCGGCGAGAGCATCAAGTGACTCCTGTCCTCTCCGAAAAGATTCATTTGCGTTCGGCAGCCGAGCATTTGTAACGAACGCAAAGCCTCTCAGGCAGACGTATTCGCGCATGTCCTAATAAATGAGGTGCAATTTACCAACGATACATTTTGTCTGCTGACACAGATGGTGATCCGTTGGAATGTGCGCCAGGAGACAAACAGCAGCTTGCCTTTCTGTCCAACGTACTGAAAGCGTGTGGTCTGACTGCCCTCTTGTGGCTTCTTCCTCTTTCAAATCAGGATGTCTGCGTTAAGCAGGTCTGGACTGAACGAGATGTTTCACTTCCATAGAATCAAGAATCCCTTTAGTGCAGAAGGTGGCCTTTTGGCCCATCGAGTCTGCACCAACAACAATTCCACCCAGGCCCTATCCCCGTAACCCCACGTATTTGCCCCTGCTAATCCCCCTGACACTAAGGGGCAACTTGTCACGGCTAATCAACCTAATCTTTGGAGTGTGGGAGGAAACTGGAGCACCCGGAGGAAACCCACGCAGACATGGGGAGAATGTGCAAACTCCACACAGACAGTCACCTGAGGCTGGAATTGAGCCCGGATCCCTGGCACTGCGAGGCAGCAGTGCTAACCACCATGCCACCCCAAATCACAAGAGGAACAAGTTTGGTTTTTTACGAACGTTTTCTTTCCTGCTTGGAATTTCCTTTGCATTCAAACCTGACCATCTACCCTCTCTATCCAGCTTCACTGCAGCCTGGGTCTAAAACCCAGGGCGGCAGTGAAAAAAAAAGGGCGGCATGGACAAGTTGGGCTGAAGGGCCTGTTTCCATGCTGTAAACCTCTAAGACTCTATGACTCTATAACTGTACTAAATTGCGTGGTGAAGTTGGCATCAAGGCGACATTTGGCCAAATGTGGCACTAAGGAATCTGGTAAAATTGAAGTCATTGGGAATCAGGGGGGAACTATTCACTGGCTTGAGCTCTACCCAGCGTCAATGAAAATACTTGTGCATCTTGGAAGCTAATAGGCTCAGTTCCAGGGCATTGCTACATGAATTCCTCAGGGCAGCATCTCAGACCCAGCCATCTTCATCTGCTTCATCAGTGGCCTTCCCACTATCATGAAGTCAGAAGTGGCTATGTTCATTGTACATCGTTCGAATCCAATCAGAATTTTCTCAGGTGCTGCAGCAGGTAACATCCATAATGCACCAGCACAGACAATCTCCAACAAGGGAGAATCTGACCATTTCCCCTTGACGTTCAATAACACTACCCTCGCTCAACCCACACCACCAACTTCCTTGCCATTGACCAGAAACTTAACAGGGTCAGCCATATAAATACTGTGGCTACAAGAGCAGGTCAGAGGCTGGGGATCCTGTGGAGAGTAACCCACATCCTGACTCCCCAAAACCCATCCATCATTTTTTCTTTTTTATTCATTCGTAGGACATGGCTGGCAGGTCAGTATTTATTGCCCATCCCTAGTTGCCCTTGAGAAGGTGGTGGTGATATAACTGAGTGGCTTGTTAGCCCATTTCAGAGGGCAGTTGACAGCCAACCTCGTTGCTGTAGCAGAGGAGACCATTCGGCCCATTCTGTCCACGCCACTCAACAAAGATCCGACAATACTAATCCCACTTTGCAGCACTTGGCCCAAAGCCCCGGAGGTTACTGCAGTACAAGTTCATGTCTAAATACTTCTTAAATGTTACGAGAGTTTCTGACTGAACTTTCTCATTGAAATCTTGCTGCCGTTCATGCCGGCAAGATCTTATGGATCCACTGATCCCCACCGTGAGTTTCTCAGTGGCAAGGGTCGCGTTCAACGGGAAACATTGTTGACAATGGCGGGAGCATATTATCCCGCCCTGCCACCAGCGAGCAGCACACCACCTCCCACCTCCACAAAACACACCACAGAGGGGGAGAAAACCCCCACCCCACCCCCGAGATTGTGGATTTTCAGCTGAATTTTGCTCTCAACATTTGACATTAGCCACTTGTTTCTGTTTTACTTGAAATTTTATTTCCTTTTTCATCCAGGGTACATCATCTATTTCTTCCCTTTGAAAGAAAGTGCCTAGTTTGCAACTGAACATATTCTCTATTCGATTAACCTCAGCTTTTCTTCGCTCTGTGAAATGCTTTTATTTATAGAATCGTAGAATTCCTACAGTTCAGAAGGAGGCCATTCGGCCCATCAAGTCTGCGCCGACCACAGTCCCACCCAGACCCCTATTCCCATAACCCCACACATTTACCCTGCTAATCCCCTTGACACTAGGGTCAATTTAATATGTCCAATCAACCTAACCCACACATCTTTCAGACCATGGAAGGAACCGGAGCACCCGGAGGAAAACCACGCAGACACAGGGAGAATGTGCAAACTCCGCACAAACAGCGACCCGAGCCGGAAATCGAACCCGGATTCCTGGTGCTGTGAGGCAGCAGTGCTAACCACTGTTTGACATGTCAGAAAATGATCCAATGATTACTGCTTCAGTGGAAACAGACTGCAGCCAGAATACAGGAATCAAGGTGGAGCCACATATTTTAGCTGCCTTAGTTATGTTCCTTGAGACCACTCCTTAACAGAAAGAACTTTTGGGCATGGCACTTCATCAGAAATGAAACTGATATGTATATCACGCTACTTTCAGTTTACAGATCCTGATCAACCTGCTTTGTATTTCTGTTCCATTTTTAGACCCCTTATTCTGAAACTGTGTCTTTTAGTTCTGGATTTCCCAAGGAGGGGAAACATCCTCTCAATATTCACTCTGCCAAACCTCGGGGAGGCAATGACCTAGTGGTATTATCGCTTGACTATTAATCCAGAAACTAGCTAATGTTCTGGGGACCCAGGTTCAAATCCCGCCCATGACAGGTGATGGAATTTGAATACAATTAAAAATATATGCAATTTAGAATCTACTGTTGACCGTGAAACCATTCTCGATTGTCAGAAAAACCCATCTCGTTCACTAATGTCCTTTAGGGAAGGAAATCTGCTGTCCTTACCTGGTCTGGCCTACATTTGAATCATAGAATCCTCCAGTGCAGAAAGAGGCCATTCAGCCCATTGAGTCTGCACACACCACAATCCTACCTAGGCCCTATCCCCACAACCCCATGCATTTAACCATAGCTAGTCCCCCTGACACTAAGCGGCAATTTAATATGGCCAATCTACCTAACCCGCACATCTTTGGACTGTGGGAGGAAACCAGAGCACTCGGAGGAAACCCACGCAGACACGGGGAGAATATACAAACTCCACACAGACAAAGACCCAAGCCGGGGATCGAACCCGGGTCCCTGGCACGGTGATGCAACAGTGCTAACCACTGTGCCACTGTGCTGCCCTCCAGAGCCACAGCAATGGGACTGACTCTCAATTGCCCTCAAAGGGCAACTAGGGATGGGCAATAAATGCTGGCCAGCCAGCGATGCCCATGCCCCATGAATGAATAAAACAAACCACAGAATCGTATGTTTCAACAAGAACACCTCATATTCTTCGAATCATATAGGCCCAATCTGAACATAAGACAACTCTCCACCTGTCAAAGTCAAGGATTCCCGTCCCACCAACGGCGCACATTATCACGAGTGGGAAGGAAAAGTCCTGGACTCAGTTTTCAGACAGCCCATGGCACTGGGATTGTTCTGGTTAAAGTCACCATTGGCACCCATGTGCCAAGGTTTGTTGTCATTCCTTAATTTTTCTTCCATCTTTAACCAAGATGGGGAGGAATTTCTTCCCTCAGACGATCAGTGATCTTGTGAATTCTCTACACCAGAGGGGAGTGGAGTCGAGGCCGCTGAATATATTCAAGGCTGAGTTCGACAAAGTTTTGATCCACATGGAATACAAGGATTATGAGAGTCCAATTGGAAAAGTGGAGTTGAGGCCATGATCAGATCAGTGGTGTAGCAGCTTCAAGGGGCTGAATGGCGCACTCCTGCCCTTATTTCTAATGATCTTACACTGATTCAAACAGGAGGTGATGGGAGAGTTGAACCAAAAGCAGGATGTAAAGAATCTTGGAGACAAAGGGCGTCTAAGAGATAAGATTTTCATACGCCAAAATAAAGGAGTGTTCTGTGGAAGCTTTATCAAGAATGACGGTGGTAGCATTTCAAGGAGGGGGGAGCAATCTCATTCTCAGAATGAGCTCTTTTACCTGCACCTTTCGCAATGAGAAATGTTGACATAGGCTGAGAGGGAGAGGAAGAATAGTCAGGGGAGGGCTAAAGGATAGGATAGAGAACTCCTGAGATAGAACACTAAAGAAAATGAGGCGATGGGTGTGGGAGGTAAAGGCCAATATAGAGAGTGAAGAATACATTCAGAAGTTCTAATGCCTTATAGGTGTTGAAGAGTGAGGGCATCCATCTTGAAGTCAGCTCCATAAACATTAAAACAAAATCATCTACGATGGACTGGACACTGCGTCTGGAAGGCATATAAGCATCTCCCCCATCAGATCCTGTTTTCTCAACTCTCATGGCCAGCGCTCCAAGGGAGGACACAGAAAACATAACAAAGCCACTCTGAAACCCTCCCGGAAGTGAGGTAGCATTGACATTAATGACTGGGAGGAGCTTGTTACCGATCGTTCAAAATGGCGACCACTTGTCCTTCAAGCCGGATCATGCCTCATATCCAAGCGCCATAACGGTGGGGCAGGGCGACAACGGAAAAGAGAGAAAAGGAAGAAACTCCTGCATTGCAGATCCCGTTACCTCGTGGGATGTTCTGTCCCGTGTGCCCAAAGGGTCAAGAATCGGTCTCTTCAGTGACATAAAGACCCCCATGGCAGAAAACCACAACCCCTAGTGGAGGTCATCCTTGAGTCGAGGGACAGTTGACAACAACAACAAAGAGAGGAGGAGAGAAGGTTGGATAGAGACTGCAAGGACCCCCAAGGACCCCCAGTAGTATGGTGACTGAAGAGTGGAGGCAAAGATGGCTGAGCAGATAGCTTTCATTTTGGAAACAAAGAATAACATAAGGTCTTTACATCCGATACCAGAGGCAATGATAAATCAACTGAGGCGATTTGTAGAAAAGAGCAATTTTTGATTGTCCTTGGCTCCCAGAGTGATTTCGTCTCTGTCCTCCACCGCCACCCCCATACACATTGATTGCATAAATCAGCTTTTCCGTTGAAAGAAATGTCAGAAGAATCCCAGCCCTACATTGTGAAGCGTAACCCTGACAACCGTTTCCATGGGCATGATTTTCATTCAGAAAAAAAGCAGCAGCTGCAGTCCGGAGAGTCGAAAACCGAGGAGAGATCCTCTGCTCCGTGCACATCTGCTGAGATCTCAGCCACAGTGGGTAACAATTCCAAAAAGATCTCAGCTTCTCACAAAACAGCGGATCAGAGAAACAATTGTCAGAGATGACAAAAATGTTCAAATGACGCCGTGTATTTACCAATTATCAACCTAGATATCCTGTCATTGGAGTAACCCCAACATTAGGGCGGCACGGTAGCACAGTGGTTAGCACTACTGCCTCACAGCACCAGGAACCTGGGTTCGATTCCTGGCTTGTGTCGCTGTCTGTGTGGAGTTTGCACATTGTCTGCGTGGGTTTCCTCCGGGTGCTCCAGATTCCTCCCACAGCCCAAAGATGTGCAAGTTAGGTGGATTGGCCATGGTAAATTGCCCCTTAGTGTCAGGCGGACTAGCAGGGTAAATATGTGAGGCTATGAGGATAGGGGATGGATAGGATTGTGGTCGGTGCAGACTTGATGGACCAAATGGCCTCCTTCCACACTGTAGGAATTCTATGAACTCTATTCTATTCTATTAATGCTGAGACAATCTTTGGAAAATTGTTTAAAAATCCTGCGTAAGATGTCCATTATCGGTCTTAATCATGCAAACACAATGTGCACGTGAACATACAAGTACATGCTCATACAAGACGTGCAATCATACATACATATACATGTGAACACAAACATTCACAAACACGTATGCAGACACATGAGTATCTTGCAGAGGATGCATAGCAACATAGCATTTTCCAGCTGCACACATCCCAACCGGAATCCCACCCAAAGTCAACGGACCTTTGCATGGACCGTGTCCCGCCCACTACGATTCCCATGGCAGGCGGGATGGGAACATTCCACCCATAGACTCAAAACAAATGCACAAAACCATATACGTGGGGACAAATATGTGGCGGCACACAGTTAGACATAGACGCAGACAAGCATGCCATTCGATAATCAGACAGGCAAGCTTTCTGCCCAATATTCAGCAGATAGAAAATTGGAATTCAGGTTAAAAATGAGCTTTTGGCTGCTGGCCCGGTCATCTTCATTTTCTGATCTCATTCGTGTAGAAGAAGCTTTCTGCATGATGTCAAATGACTGTTAAATTAACTAGTTACTGGATCCTTGATCCTTGAGAATCCTTTTAATTTTCCGGCCTAATTCCACCCTTCCAACATGTGTGGAATTCACACCTGATCAAGAAGTATTAAAACTCACATCGTGCAAGCGGATAAAATGAAGTGAATATGATAAACATGAAGGCACCTAGCGGAATAATTGCTCCCTTGGAGCTTTCCTGTATCCACTTACTGACTGTGTGTCAAACATCGGAAATTAAGAACTGTAACCCTTCCCCCACTCTCGGCTGCAACATACTGGATGTGGTTGATGATTTCCAGATTACAGAGAGCCTTGGGGGAGGGCCAGGGTCAAAGGTCATCAAATCTTTGATCAATTTTACTGATTTGGAAAAAATATGAAGAGCACTGGTATCTTGAATTGATTTGTAAAAACATGGACTGACCCAATAAATCAACATTTACTAAAAAAAGAAATAATTTAAGTGTTTGACACTAAAGAGATATATATATATATATATGTGTATATATGTAGATATTTGAATATTTTAAGGTAGAGGTGGAGAGGTTCTTGGTAATTAAAGGAGGCGATAGGTAAGGGATGATCTTATTAAATGGCGGAGCAGACTCAGGGGAACGAATGGCCTACTCATGTTCTTTGTTTGGTGCAAGAAGGTGTGATCAGAAATGGCACCTGGGTGTCCTCGAGCTGGCATGGACAAGATGGGCTGAATGGCCTCCTTCTGTGCTGTAACTTTTCTATGCTTCTATATGTCATGACTTCAATGAGGCCGTTGAGGTTGGCCTTTTGGAATATGAACTCCCTGATTGAACTCTTTATTTCTTGTCCAATCAGGGAGTCTCTTCTGCATACATAACTGGGACTGTTAGGTCTCCTGGCACTCTGGATTCTCACCGTGAACCTGAAGCACTATCTGAACTCTAAGTTCAAGACCGCAAGAAACTACAAAGGGTTGTAAACGAAGCCCAGTACATCACTCAAACCAGCTCTTTTTCCAGAGTTCACTACTCTTTGCCCAGCGAGGGAGAGCAGGGACCAGCACCCAAAACCTGGTTAATTTTCAGAACACCAAATTAGTTGATGGGACGATCGACTCTTGGTCATTTTTAAAAAGACAAAGAACGTTGTGAGACCTGATTGTGTGAAACTACCCCTTCTTAAAGTGTTTTATAGTCCACTCCCTATACTAAATTCAAGCAGCCTTGTATCCAAGTCACGGACCACTTGTGTCCACACAAAACAATACAATAATCTGTGACATTTTAATACCCAAAAAAATGTATTTTAAACAATTGGTGCTGAAGGCTACTTTTTCTTCTCAACTCATAATGATGAGATTCCTGGGGTGGGGTTCTCCAGCCATTCATGTCGACGATGTTTTCTGGTCCCACTGCAGTGAACAGAGGTTATGCTGGGAGCCAAATTCTCCATCCTTGCTGCAGCGGCAGTGAGGTGTGAACAGCCAGTAACATCGCGCCCAAGGGCTTTGTGGGCCTGCAACATCATTGACAACGGCGGGACTGGAAGATCTTGCTGCCGGCCAAAGGCTGACGGCCTCCCATCACCGCGATACATCCCGCCCAGTTGCTCTTTAAAATTCGTTGACTCTAATTTCACAAAGAAGCAACTGTGTGACACATGAACCAAGTATTTAAACAGGACCCCCACACTGTAAAGACTATGACAGCTTTCTCTGATTTAACATTGTAAGTAATTACATCAAAAACATGTATTTTATTATCTTTTGCATTATGGTGATCTATCCTTAGTATTGTAAGCCATTCAAGATCAGATGGATCTTATAATTAACCTAATTTACTTGCATAAATCAAAATTAGTTCTGTTGATCATAATTGACTAATACCCTAAACAGCTTAATAATGTTCCCCACTTTTCATAATGATGGGATTTACTGATGTTGAATGATAAGGAAACATTTCCAATATAATTAACTCTTTTCATACTGAACAGTCTGGGCCAGAAGTCCCCTGTCTCACACGCCTGCTGTCACTGCCAGCGAGAACAGAGAATTTGGCGCTCTGCCAAATCTCCATTCACGAGCAGTGGGACGGGAGAATCCTAGTCATAGGGGAGGTCAGAGAATTCCAGCATATGTGTTGGAATTCTCTGACCTCCACCTCAGAGCACCAAATATAAATCTAGCCCAGGATAATCTACAGAATGAAGATCGATTGCCTCTGCTCCTTGATATGACCCCCAAGTAAAATATGAACAAAGAACAAAGAACAATACAGCACAGGAACAGGCCCTTCGGCCCTCCAAGCCTGCGCCACTCATGTGCCCAACGAGACCATTCTTTTGTATCCCTCTATTCCCAGTCTGTTCATGTGGTTATCTAGATAAGTCTTAAACGATCCCAGCGTGTCCGCCTCAATCACCTTGCTTGGCAGTGCATTCCAGGCCCCCACCACCCTCTGCGTAAAATACGTCCCCCTGACATCTGTGTTGAACCCGTGACCCCTTGTGTTCGTCACCTCCGACCTGGGAAATAGCTTCCCACTGTTCACTCTACCTATGCCCTTCATAATTTTATACACCTCTATTAGGTCGCCCCTCATCCTCCGTCTTTCCAGGGAGAACAACCCCAGTTTACCCAATCTCTCCTCTTAGCTAAGACTCTCCATACCAGGCAACATCCTGGTAAACCTTCTCTGTACTCTCTCCAAAGCCTCCACGTCCTTCTGGTAGTGTGGCGACCAGAACTGGACGCAGTATTCCAAATGTGGCCTAACCATCGTTCTATACAGCTGCAACATCATATGCCAACTTTTATATTCTATGCCCTGTCCAATAAAGGCAAGCATGCCATATGCCTTCTTGACCACCCTCTCCACCTGTGCTGCCACCTTTAAGGATCTGTGGACTTGTACACCCAAGTCCCTCTGTGTGTCTATACTCCTGATGGTTCTGCCATTTATTGTATAGCTCCCCCTTACATTAGATCTACCGAAATGCATCACTTCGCATTTATCTGGATTAAAATACATCTGCCATTTCTCCGCCCAATGTTCCAGCCTATCTATATCCTGCTGTATTCTCTGACAATGTTCATCACTGTCCGCAACTCCAGCAATCTTTGTGTCGTCCGCAAACTTACTGATCACACCAGTTACATCTTCCTCCAAATCATTTATATATATCACAAACAGCAGATGTCCCAGTACAGAGCCCTGCGGAACACCACTAGTCACAGACCTCCAACCGGAAAAAGACCCCTCCACTGCTACCCTCTGTCTTCTAGCATCTCCACATCATGACTTCTATGGCTAAGCCAGTTCTCCGCCCATCTAGCGAGCTCACCTTTTATCCCGTGAGATTTAAACTTTTGCACCAGCCTACCATGAGGGACCTTGTCAAACGCTTTACTAAAATCCATATAGACGACATCCACGGCCCTTCCCTCATCAATCGTTTTTGTACCCTCCTCAAAAAACTCAACCAAATTTGTGAGGCATGACCTCCCTCGTACAAAATCATGCTGTCTATTGCTAATGAGATTATTCAGTTCTAAATGCGCATATATCCTATCTCTAAGAATCTTCTCCAACAACTTCCCTACCACGGACGTCAAGCTCACCGGCCTATAATTACCCGGGTTATCCTTGCTATCCTTCTTAAATAACAGGACCACATTTGCTATCCTCCAATCCTCTGGGACCTCACCTGTGTCCAGTGAAGAGACAAAGATTTCTGATAGAGGCCCAGCAATTGCATCTCTCGCCTCCCTGAGGAGTCTAGGATAGATGCCATCCGGCCCTGGGGATTTGTCTGTCTTAATGTTTCCTAAAAAAGCTAACACTTCCTCCCTTGTAATTGAGATTTTTTCTAACGGGTCAACACATCTCTCTAAGACACTACCAGTCAACATGTCCCTCTCCTTTGTGAATACTGATGCAAAGTATTGGTTTAGGATCTCACCTACTTCCTTTGGTTCTAAGCATAATTCCCCTCCTTTGTCCCTGAGAGATCCGATTCTTTCCCTAACAACCCTCGTGTTCCTAACGTATGTGTAAAATGCCTTAGGATTCTCCTTAATCCTGCCTGCCAAGGACATTTTGTGACCCCTTTTTGCCCTTCTAACTCCCTGTTTGAGTTCTTTTCTACTTTCTCTGTATTCCTCCAGTGCTCCATCTGTTTTTAACTGCCTGGACCTCATGTATGAAAGGCATAGATAGGGTGAACGGTGGGAAGCTTTTCCCCGGGTCGGTGGTGACGTTCACGAGGGGTCATAGGTTCAAGGTGAAGGGGGGGAGGTTTAACACAGATATCAGAAGGACATATTTCACACAGAGGGTCGTGGGGGCCTGGAATGTGTTGCCGGGCAAGGTGGTGGAGGCGGACACACTGGGAACGTTTAAGACTTATCTAGACAGCTATATGAACGGAGTGGGAATGGAGGGATACAAAAGAGTGATCTAGTTTGGACCAGGGAGCGGCGCGGGCTAATTGTTCCTGGTTTCTCGTTTCAAGGCTTCATTCTACGATCATCTTGCTGGTGCCAGTACAGAGTGAGACTGCGGATAGTTGGGAACCTGTCTCGGGGGCAGGGGATTCATATGGTGTTCGTGGAAGTGGAAATGACTAGGGTTGGGAAGCATTTTCCGATCGGGGCCATTGTGATCTCCTGGACTCGTTTCGATCGCCTCAGGGGGTCGGAGAGGAATTTCCCAGATTTTCTTTTCCCCATATTGGCCCTGGGGTTTTTCACTCTGGGTTTTCGCCTCTCCCTGGAGATCACATGGTCTGGAATGGGGGGGTGGGGGTAAGTTAATAGGTTGTAATGAACAAAGCATCGTAGCTGTGAGGGACAGCTCGGTGGATAGGATATTGGTATGTAGATAGGCTGGAAAATTGGGTGGGGATCCTGGATTCAGGATTCAATCCTGGACCGGGGAGCGGCGCGGGCTTGGAGGGCCGAAGGGCCTGTTCCTGTGCTGTATTGTTCTTTGTTCTTTGTTCTTTGTATGCCTCTTTTTTCTTTTTGATTAGACCCACAATTTCACTGGTTATCCACGGCTCTCGAATCCTACCTTTCCTATCCTTCCTCTTTACAGGCACATGCCTGTCCTGCAGTCCTATCAACTGCTCCTTAAAAGACTCCCACATGTCAGATGTGGATTTACCCTCGAACAGCCTCTCCCAATCAACAGCCACCGAATCCTGCCTAATCCGGCTGTAGTTAGCCTTCCCCCAATTCAGCATCTTACCCATAGGACAACACTCATCTATGCTTGAGTTACCTCATCAAGTCCCCAATAGGCGCAACTGCCCATTCTTCAGTACTAATAGGAAGTCTCATTTAGAGATAATGAGAAAGGTGAGTACTTGATAGAAAAATTGTATAGGGAGCTTTACCCTGTGCTGTACTTGACTGGGGGCCACTTGAAGGTAATGTTCCCCCAGCACTCACATCTATTACCTTGATGAGAACAATATTCATCCCACCCAAAATCAAGGTAGTATATGCAAATTGTGTCCAATTAGCATAACTAATTAACAACCTCACCTTCCCTACAGAGTTATCCACTGTAAGACAGGATTAAAGTTGTTTGATTGCAACAGAAGACCAGTTTTCAAATTAATCTAATTTGCATAACTCTAAAAGCTTATCTGTAACAATTTCACTCAGCTGTATTTGTAAAGGTAGGGGAGCACTTATTAATGAAAATGTTCACTCTTTCTCCCTTCTTTCTATTTTACTATGTTGTATTGTTCAGATCAAAACTAATAAACTTTTAAAAAGTTGTGGCCAAGGTGTTGATAAGGGCATCATTAAGCAGTCAGTGCAGGAATGAAGGAGTGCAGAATTTTAGAAAATATTTCTCAGTGTCACCTCTGTGGCTGTCAGTCTATAAGAACATGATCTACTTGATCTGATAAGAAATACACAACAGTGATCATCACACTGTACAATTCAGCGGCCACTGCCCTGTGGTTCATGAAGTGTTCTCCATATTCCTTCCCTTCCACAGCAATGATGATGCATGTTCCAGAGCATTTGACTTGACCTGCCCGCTCTCCGCAATGTTTTCAGACTCCTGAATAGATTTTTGCCAACATCACTTCTCAATTGTGTGGAAGAAATATAGCTTTTCGCTGATGGTGCACCCTTCTCAAGTTTGGCCTGTTCTTGATGCTAAAATAAAGATCAAGCATTTGGGTTGACTATATGCCGGTGGCAGTTGCCAGTGAATGGATTAGATTCATTTTTGAACTTTTGTCAAAATTCTACTGCAGGCTAATTGGTCCCTCTGTAATGTGCACGTTCCCAGTGATAAATGTCACTGACAACTTCCAGTACAGTAGTTCAGTTAGGAATATTTGAGCCGAACTTGAGAGAAAGTCTTGTTTAGATTTCATTATCTTCTATGTGGCTCTTGGTTTTTCTGTAGATATTGACCTGGAACTTGGTTGATTCTGTCCCTGGATTACTGGTAAATATAGTGGGTGGCGCACCTTCTGTGCCAGGATATGCCATCTGCCGTAGCTAAAGGCAGGTAAAGAGATATCCATGGCCTGTACCTTAAAAGAGCATTACATCTCTTATTTGCATATACAAAGGAAGACATTTTCCGGTCACGACTTTCTATGGAAATCATTGTGAGTGAGATGGAAAACCTGATGGACAGCAAAAGATCCATTCACTTTAGGTGGGAATTTCTAGTGCTGTGGAGGACAGGACCATAAAATCCTACCAAATTCGCAAACATCAATCATGGGTTCCCTTCCAAAAATGGGCCGACCCTGAATGTGCCATAGGTCCAAAGCATTCGGGAAAAGCCTGCACTATATGAGGTCTAGACTTAGCGGGTCTGGTGGCACAGTGGCACAGTAATTAGCACTGCTGCCTCACAGCACCAGGGACCTGTGTTCGATTCCCGGCCTGGGTCTCTGTCTGTGCGGAGTTTGCATGTTCTCCTCGTGTCTGCGTGGGTTTCCTCCGGGTGCTCCAGGTTCCTCCCGCAGTCCAAAGATCTGCAAGTTAGGTGGATTGACCATGATAAATTTCCGCTTAGTTTTCCAAGGTATGTAGATTAGATGGATTATCCACGGTAAATGTGTGGAATTATGGGGATAGCTTAGGGTGGTGGTCCTGGGTAAGATACTCTGTCAAAGAATCAGTGCAGACTCGATGGGCTGAATAGCCTCCTTCTGCACTGTAGCAATTCTATGATTCTACAGAAGTAACTTACAGTTACTCATACTGGGCTTCAGATGATCTGCGAATTATCACTTTGCTCTTAATGGGATCTTGTTCTGAATAAATTGCTTGCGCATTTTCTACATGATGCCCCTGTTTTATTTGGCTGCAAGATGAGTTTCCTTCCATGAATCCACACAATCTTATTTCTGCCTCTGTAAGAACACCCAACTCCGCCCTAGTCTCAGTTTGTCTGTTGCTGGAACACTCGTCCATGCCCTCCTTACCGACACACTTGACTATTCCAACACATGCCTAACCAGCCTCCCTAGATGTACTCTCCAATTTCTTGAGGTTGTCCAAACTCTGCTGCCAGATGCCTAATTCTATTCACCTATCCCTGCTCTCTGCATGCTGATCTTCGCGGTTTACAATTGAGCAATGACTTGTTTTTAAAATGGTCAAATCTCTCCATGGTCAGACCACTGTTCGCCTCTAATCTCCTTCAGCCCCACAACCCCCTGAGATCTCTGCACTCCGCCAATTCTGGCCTCTTGGCCATTCTTGAATTTAATTGCTTCACTGGTGGTAATCATGCTTCAACCACGAGCTCTAGAATTCCCCCCCCTAAAACTTTGATTCTCTCTCTCTCTCTCTCCTTGAAATGTTCTGTAATGTGTGGTAATGATAAAAAGGCAACAGTCACTCAGAAAGGATTGTGCAGACACGTGGGTTCATTTATTGAGAACAGGCACATGTGAACATCCATATAGCTGGATAGAAAGCTGGAAGATATTGGGTGGGAGTTTCCGCCCCCTTACCCCCATGGCGTGTTTTGCAACACGGTGGCAGTCCTGCCATTGGCTGATCGTGGGATCTTCCAGTCTTGCCGCTGTCAACAGGCTTTCCCATTAATTGCAACCGCCACCATCTCGCCATTAGCGGGACTGGGAGATCCCACCAGTGGCAACAGCTGGAAAATCCCGAGCACTAGAATTGTGTGTGATGTGTTCTGCTCCAGGCCAAAGTGAAACTGAGACTCGATCACATGACACACTTTCCTTAAAGTGATGGCATGCTGCTATCTCTTAAAGGCATATTACATCAATCCTTAAAATCTACCTCTTTCCAAGGGCTTGCCTGCCTATTATTCCTTTAAGTGGCACGGTGTCAAATTTTGCTCTATCGTGCTCCTGTGAAATAAGAAATAGGAGCAGGAGTAGGCCATCTAGCCCCTCGAGCCTGCCCCGCCATTCAACAAGATCATGGCTGATCTGAAAGTGGTTTAGTTCCATTTACCCGCCCGCTCCCCATAACCCTTAATTCCCTTATTGATCAGAAATCTATCTACCTGTGACTTAAACATATTTAACGAGGTAACTGCTTCAATGGGCAGAGAATTCCAGAGATTCATTATCCTCTGAGAAGAATTTCCTCTGACTCCCCCTTATTTTGAGGCTGTGTCCTCTAGTTCTTGTTTCCTTTTTAAGTGGAAAGAATCTCTCTGCCTCTACCCTGTCTAGCCCCTTCATTATCTTATATGTCTCTATAAGATCTCCCCTCAGCCTTCTAAACTCCAACAAGTACAGGCCCAATCTACTCAATCTCTCCTCATAAGCTAACCCCCTCATCTTCGGTATCAACCTGGTGAACCTTCTCTGTACTCCCTCCAAGGCCAATACATCCTTCCGCAAATAAGGGGACCAAAATTGCACACACTACTCCAGTTGCGGCCTCACCAGTACCTTGTACAATTGCAGCAAGACCTCCCTGCTTTTATACTCCATCCCCTTCGCGATAAAGGCCAACATTCCATTTGCCTTCTTGATCACCTGCTGCACCTGCAAACTGGGTTTTTGCGATTCATGCACAAGGACCCCCAGGTCCCTCTGCACAGTAGCATGTTGTAATTTTTCACCATTTAAATAATAGTCCATTTTACTATTATTCCTTCCAAAGTAGATAATCTCACACTTGTCAACGTTATACTCCATCTGTCAGATCCTCGCCCACTCACTTAGCCTATCCAAATCTCTGCAGACTTTCCGCATCCTCCACGCAATTCGCTTTCCCACTCATCTTTGTATCATCTGCAAACTTTGTTACCCTACACTCGGTCCCCTCCTCCAGATCGTCTATGTATATGGTAAACAGTTGAGGCCCCAGCACCGATCCCTGTGGCACGCCACTAGTCACCAACTGCCAACCAGAAAAGCACCCATTTATTCCAACTCTCTGCTTCCTGTTAGATAGCCAATCCTCAATCCACACTAACACTTTACCCCCAACTCCGTGTACCCTAATCTTCTGCAGCAACCTTTTATGAGGCACCTTATCGAACGTCTTCTGGAAATCCAAAAAACATCACATCCACCGGTTCCCCTCTGTCAACCGCACTCGTTACATCTTCATAAAAATCAGTAAATTCGTCTAACACGACTTTCCCTTCATGAATCCATGCTGCGTCTGCTTGATCGAACCATTTTTTTCCAATACTTTGAGAGATTTTATTACACTAAAGATGCTATACAAATACAAGTTGTTGTTAAAGATGGTGTACAAACTCATGCTGTCATCACCACTTTAAAAGCACATCATTGGCTGCAAGGAACTTTGGGACATTCTGGTGTTCTTTTGGGAGTTTGGTATAGGCAAGTCTTCCTTTTTCTCTGCTTTTCTTTATTACATACCTGTCATTAATTGTAGAACTCTCTCATTGCCTGTCGATGCATGGAAATTACAACAGGACCCACGGGAACTGAAGTAAAATGAATTGTATCAGAGCCATTAAGTGTCTGGAACCCTTGCCACTCACATTTTCCAGCAGTGATTCTTCGGCTGCAGTTCTCTAAGTAGTTCCTTGGACTCCACAATGAAAAATAATTCTTTTTATAATTTGAATCAGGTTCACCTTCGGGCAATTTAAACAGCTTGCTACGGTAAATCAAAATTTCAAATTATTATTATTATGCTCACCCAATTCATATCTAAAAATTCCAATTACAAACATTTCACACCTTGCTGGCAAGTCAGCGTGAGAACTGAAAGACGATTTCTTCTTTTGTCAAGAATTACGATATGAAGTTGGACTGTAGGGCGGAAGCCAATCTCTCAATATGCTCAGGCCAATTCTCCACTTCCACAGAGCTTTGTTATGGAGCATTTATTTCAAAAGCCAGTTTGTTTCAATCTTCAAAGATTTTATTGATGTTTCTCTTGCAATAATTGGCCGTCACGAGAAAATATGCGGGCCTGAAACCTCTCACTCTTTTACTTAATCTAATTTCCATTTAGCTTGATAATGTCCAACTAACAACTTCACCTTGCATTTAGATAGCACCTTTAATGTGCAAGCATCCCCCAGGCGCTTCATCAGACAAAAAATGGTGTCAAGTCAAAAGAAGGCATTATTAATCTTGGAAACAGAAAAATGCTGGAAATACTCAACAGGTCTGGCAGCATCCAAGACATCTGAGCAAACCCTCTGTGGTGGACTTCAGTTGTGCCTTTGTCCTACATGGACCACCGTTGTGTGTTTGTTATGCCTGGACACATCTCCTGCCGGCTCGGCTCCTCGCCTCGTCACCTAGTATAAAGGTGGCTGTCTCCTCCCCCTTGTTCAGTTCGGGTCGGTTATCTGTTGGGATGTGCTCCTGATTCTGTTATGAATAAAAGCCTACAGTTGTATTGGCACACAAGTAGTCTTTTGCCTAATTGATAGCGCATCAATTTTATTCATAACATTTGACCGACATGGAGCAGCTTTTAAAACCCGACAAGTTAACATTAGACCCTCAAGAGGTCGGAGTCTCTGATAAATTTGACCATTGGCTGGACTGCTTTGAAGCATTCATCGACGCCGCTGCGGTTGTCGACTCCGACGGCGCTAAGCTCCACGTGCTCCGCGCCCGGGTAAGCGATCCAGTCTATGGTATCTTCTGGGACGCCTACGGTGCGGGTGTTGAGTCTACTTACATTCGGCAGCGCCTCCTTGAACAGGATGGCCTGGATCTCCGGAAAACGGCCACGATGGCTGAATCGCTAGAAGCGGCCTCTCGCAATCCCGGGGCCTACCCCGCATCCCGTTCCATCGACGGTTCCACCGCGACGGCTGTTCCAGTGGGGCTCAAATGCTACTTTTGTGGCCTATCCAAGCCTCCTCGGCGTCGCTGCCCAGCGAAGGATGCGATCTGCTCCGGATGCGGTAAGCTAGGCCACTTCATTAAAGCCTGCTGGGCGAAGCCGATCCCGAAGTCTCGTAGCGCCATGTGTGTTCCGCGGGCGCAGCCATCTTTAAAGCAGTCGGCGGCTGCGCGCGAATCGCCATCTTTAATGCGGTCACCGGAAGTGCAGGAGTCGCCATGTTTGATGCGGTCACCGGATGTGCGGGAGTCGCCATCTTTGATGCGGTCGCCGGATGTGCGGGAGTCACCATCTTTGATGCGGTCACCGTATGTACGGGAGTTGCCATCTTTGATGCGGTCATCAAGACGCGCCGAGCAGGAAGCTTTATCCATGATGTCATCAGACGCGGACGAAGATGGATTCTTCCTGGATTCGACGGTGGCATCGATTTGCCTGGACCAGTCGCAGCCTCACCAACTCTCCAAGTCAATAATGGAGATCAAGGTAAATGACCATGCAGAAAACGGCCTGTTCGACTGCGGGAGCACAGAGAGTTTTATACACCCTCGCACAGTGCGTCGATATGCCCTTCCTGTGCAGCCCTGGAGCCAGACTATCTCCATGGCTTCGAATTCCCACTCAGTGGAGGTCCTCGGGTGCTGTTGGGTGATGCTGACGGTACAGGGCACAGTCTATGAGCGTTTCCGGCTCCTCGTGCTGCCGCGACTCTGCGCAGCTGTACTGCTGGGGTTAGATTTCCTCACCCATCATAGGACTGTCACCCTGCAGTATGATGGCCCTTATCCCCCGCTCTCTGTCTGCAAGGCGCCGTCACTGCAGCGCCCCCCGCGCACCACCTGCAGTCTCTCGACCCTCAAGATTACCCCCCCGCCCTTTATTCGATAATCTCACTCCGGATTGCAGGCCTATAGCCACCAAAAGTAGGCGCTATAGTGCGGAAGACCGGGCCTTCATTCGGTCCGAAGTACAACGTTTGCTCAAGGAAGGGATTATCCAGGCCAGCACCAGCCCCTGGAGGGGGCAGGTGGTCGTAGTTAAATCAGGGGAGAAACACCGCATGGTGATTGACTATAGCCAGACCATAAACAGGTATATCCAACTAGATGCGTACCCTCTTCCCCGCATCGCGGACATAATCAACCGCATCGCACACTATAGGGTTTTCTCTACGATTGATTTAAAATCGGCTTACCACCAGCTCCCTATCCGCTCGGAGGATCGCCCATATACTGCCTTTGAGGCGGACGGTCGCCTCTACCAGTTCCTCCGAGTCCCCTTTGGTGTCACCAATGGGGTCTCAGTTTTCCAGCGGGCCATGGATCAAATGGTGGACCAGCACGGGCTACGGGCCACTTTCCCGTATCTGGATAACGTCACCATCTGCGGCCATGACCAGCAGGACCATGATGGCACCCTACAAATATTCCTCCGTACTGGCACTCTCCTGAATCTGACATATAATGAGGCGAAGTGTGTTTTCCGGACACGCCGCCTCGCCATCCTTGGGTACGTGATAGAAAATGGTGTCCTTGGTCCCGACCCAGCCCGTATGCGTCCCTTTATGCAGCTTCCCCTCCCTACTACTCTCAAAGCACTGAGGAGATGCCTGGGCTTCTTCTCCTACTTTGCCCAGTGGGTTCCCCGTTACACGGATAAAGCCTGTCCGCTCCTAAAATTGACCTCTTTTCCCCTGGCGGAGGAGGCCCGTCGGGCCTTCGACGACATCAAAGCGGACATCGTGAAGGCTGCGATGCATGCTGTGGATGAATCCATCCCATTCCAAGTGGAAAGTGATGCGTCTGACTTTGCCCTAGCCACCACCCTTAACCAAAGGAGCCGTCCGGTGGCCTTCCTTTCCCGGACCCTACAAGGCCCTGAGATTCGACACTCCTCGGTTGAGAAGGAGGCCCAGGCCATCGTGGAAGCCGTCCGGCACTGGCGCCATTATCTCGCGGGCCAACGGTTCACTTTAATTACGCACCAGCGGTCCGTTGCCTTCCTGTTTAACACCAGGCAGAAGGGCAAGATTAAGAATGACAAGATCTTGCGGTGGAGGATTGAGCTCTCCACCTACAGATATGACATCATGTACCGGCCTGGGAAGCTCAATGAGCCCCCAGACGCCCTGTCCCATGGAACATGTGCCAGCGCCCAACTGGACCAGCTACAGTCCCTCCATAACGATCTCTGTCACCCGGGTGTCACCAGATTTTCCCACTTTGTCAAAGCCCGTAAACTGCCCGACTCCCTCGGGGAAGTCCGGACGATTACCAGGCAATGCAGGGTCTGCGCAGAGTGCAAACCACAATGTTTATTTCCTGAATATCATTGATGAATACTCGCGTTTCCCTTTTGCCTTCCCCTGCCCGGACATGACCACGGCTGCGGTGATTCGGACCCTGAACACGCTCTTCACCCTGTTCGGCTTTCCATCCTATATTCATAGCGACCGGGGGTCCTCATTCATGAGTGACGGGCTGCGGCAGTACCTGCTCGCCAAAGGCATTGCCTCCAGCCGCACCACTAGCTATAACCCCAGGGGCAATGGTCAAGTAGAGCGGGAGAACGCAACCGTCTGGAAGGCTGTTCTATTAGTGCTACAGTCTAGGGGCCTTCCAGTCAGCCGTTGGCAAGACGTCCTCCTGGACGCATTACATTCAATTAGGTCACTCTTGTGTACAGCGACCAATACGACCCCTCACGAGCGGATGTTCTCTTTTCCCAGAAAGTCCTCCTCGGGTACTTCGCTCCCAGATTGGCTGATGTCCCCGGGGCCCGTTCTGCTTCGGAAGCATGTCCGGACCCATAAGGCAGATCCCTGGGTCGAGGAGGTCCAATTGCTCCACGCTAATCCTCAATACGCTTATGTAGCGTACCCTGATGGGCGGGAGGACACGGTCTCTGTCCGTGACTTGGCACCCGCAGGTGCCCCTGAGGCCACCACGTCCTTCCGTCCCACTGTCCCTGGTGTTGTCCACTCAGAGACCGCTACGCCCCTTCCCCCTTCAATCCCAGTGTCCCATATTGTGCGCCCAGAGCCCATTGCGGCCCCCCAGCTCCAGTTCCCACTTTTCTCCATACGCCACCAGGGCCACAGCTCACTCCTCTCGCCCCTGTGTACAGCTCGCTTGAGTCGCCGGAGCCGTCGCCACGCCACCCGACGACTGGACGGGACGACGGATCGGTCCGCTTCACACCACCCAGCGCCTCCTCTCGACGCTCACTGTACGGAGCCTGGGCCGACATCGCTCCCTGCTCGGACGACTCTGCGACGTGCACTACGACGATCGCGACGGCGGATCAAGCCACCGGTTCGTCTGGACTTGTGATATTGTTTCCGCTTCACCCAGTGTTGTTTTTTTAAAGGAAGGGGTGAATGTGGTGGACTTCAGTTGTGCCTTTGTCCTACACGGACCACCGTTGTGTGTTTGTTATGCCTGGACACATCCCCTGCCGGCTCGGCTCCTCCCCTCATCACCTAGTATAAAGGTGGCTGTCTCCTCCCCCTTCTTCAGTCCAGGTCGGTTACCTGTTGGGATGTGCTCCTGATTCTGTTATGAATAAAAGCCTACAGTTGTATTGGCACACAAGTAGTCTTTTGCCTAATTGATAGTGCATCACCCTTGTGGTTGGAAATAGGTTTGCAACGTCTTAGAAGGAGGAAAGAAGATGTTTGGAGAGTGAATTCCAAAGCTGGACTGGAAAATCCCATTGATTCCAACAGCATTTTGTGTTGTCCGCCAGTCGTGTCAACGAGGAACCCACCACGGGGCTGGGGGCGGGGTCACTGATCATAGACGGGACCAGAAGATCCCACTGGCGGCAAGGGCTGGAAAATTCAGCCCATAATCAATTATCAGAATCTGGCTTCAAACATCTAGGTGGAACAGAAATTCTAAGTCTCGTGGACCCATTCCAAGAAAATTAACCCCTTACGTTCCATCAATACCAGGGCAGCTGGAACAAGCTATCCTGATCATTCTTGGGTAGGGCGAGCACAACATGAGTGAATGCGTTACCTTGCCTGCTATAGCCCTTTCATATATAGCCAGCTGGCATCCCAGTGTATCCACTAGGAGATCTAGATCTGCACATCTCCAATTTCCAGACACAAAGCCATGATTACGATGTCCAAGATGTTTACAACTGCCCTCCCAACTGCCATAACCCTCTGAACCTCAGTTACAATTATTGGACCGCCCAGTTTTGAAGAAGTTTAGTCTGTTAGCTAAAGCCTTGAATGGACTTTGAAATCAGGCTGACGGGACAACCTCCCTACAAAATGTACCGTCTTGTGACCTCAGAAAAGGTCACAAAGTGTCCAGAAACATGCCATTGTATATACATTAAAGAAAACAAGCACCTGGAAAGGGGTCTGTGTTCTCTTGACTGTGTCTCAGGAGGTATCACTCCTTCCTAACTTGTTGCAATAGAAACTTCCTGTTGTTTTTGCCTCAAAAGCAATCTAAGCTAGATGGATCAAAGGCATCACCAATGTATTCCTTACACTGGCCAACTTGTACCCTTCTAACCCAGCATGCCTCTTTCAGACCCTTTCAAATGACATTATCATGCAGCCAAACCTAGAAACTCCAGCATGATAAGCTCCATCCTTCAGAACTATATCTCTACCTCTTGGGAATTTACTGCCGGCATACCTGGATCCTCTGTGCTTTGTTTGTTTCAGGTCAAAACGGAAAAGCTCCAGGTCAGCAGTTGACAGAGGGAGTATGAAAAGGGGGAGATCGAAACGGGCCCTAACAGCTATTAAATGCAGCAGAATGCAGAAGGCTAGCACAGAATAATGCTGAGAACTGACTACACTTTACAAATTCCACACCCCTTCTAGAGAAGAATTGCAGAACAGGTTGCACTTGCAGGAATGTGATCATTCATACCTTCCTGTATTGTTGCTTTAGTCAGACTTGATTGTGAATCTGAAAACCACAATGCCAGCCGCTCTGAATGCATAAATTCTTGGCACAACCACGATTAAGTAAGGGCGCTGCCAATTCCCAATCCACGCCACCAAAAAATATTATGCAGGCTAGCAACTTGCAATGTTCGCCACAAGATTTCATCAAGAGGTAAACACTATTTCCCCCACTGTGGAGGTGCTCAAAAGACTCCCTACAACAAACACTGGGATGAATAGTCTTGGGGAGACTCGGGTCAGGTGACAACTGAACATCTGTCTGGAACTCAGGATATACCAGAGAGTTTAGAAGCCATCCATGGAAATTTCAACTCAGACACCTTGATCCAGACCACCCCAGAGAAAAATCTGAGTGGCGTTTCAAGTTAATAATCCCCTTAGAGTCATAGAGCAATACAGCACGAAACAGGCCCTTCGGCCCAACCGGTCCTTGCTAACCATGGTGCCTTCCCAGCTAGCCCCAATTGCCCACATTTGGCCCATATTTCTCTAATCCCTTCCCATCCATGTACTTATCCAAATGCTTTTTAAGTGTTGCTATTGAACCTGCCTCAACCACTGCTGGCATGGGCAATTAGTCCCAATTCAAGAGAATTGTGGCCTAAGTATAGCCTCCCTCGACTCACAGGACTGTTGTGATGCAGTAAGCTTTCAGATGCAATTAAAACATCAGTGGAGCAAACAAGAATAAAAGTGGAACTCAAAGTTACTTTAAATGTTTCGTACAGGTAAGGATCCCCATGAGGTCCTTCACTGCAATTATTGTATACAGAATGAAATATTAGAGCGAAACTGGTGTTTATTCTGGGCAACTCCCATTATAGAGCAAACATTCAGACACTTGGATGGCCTGCCAACAGATCAAGTGCTAAATCATAGGGACAGAACTATTTAATATATCAAACCTTTCCACACAGCGCCAACTGTTTTGTGTCACTGAAAAATTATGTTCTTGAATCATTTCTGACTGAGATGAAGCAGAGTATATTGAAAGCATTCTGTGAAAAAGTTGCAAATGTTTCCAGGAGGTTTCCGACAGGGAAATGATTAAAGGAAAAAAAAATTAAAGTCAGAATTACCAACAAGGAACTCAGTCATTTTTCATTTTGATTGTGCCACACTCTTCAAATTGAGGGATTGCAACAAGAAGCTTCTCAGTCACGGAACACTCTCAGGTTGTCTGAGCACAGGCCACATTCCCCGTGTCACCAACTTTACACGTGCTCTGTGCAACAAGTGGGTTCCACTTTGAATCTCATCTGAATTGGACATTTCAGGGCAGGATTTTCCGAATGTTCCACCGGTGGGATCTTCCCAAGGGTGCAAATAACGGGAAGCCCTCTTGACAGTGGAAAGATCCCACAGCTGGCCAATGGCAGGCCACCTCCAATGCCACAAAAGATGCCCCGTGGGGGTGGGGCAGTGGCAGGAGGGGCACAAAATCCTGTCCCTTGCCAAGTAAGAATCTCTGCAAGTTCATAGAATCATAGAATCCCAACATCGCAGGAAGAGGCCTTTCGGCCCATCCAGTCTGCACCGACCACAATCCCGCCCTCTTTCTGAAGCCCTATCACCGTAACCCCAAGTATTTAAATTTATCGTCCCCCTGACACTAAGGGGCAATTAGGCATGACCAATCCATTTAACCTGCACATCTTTGGACCATGGGAGGAAACCGGAGCACCCGGAGGAAACACACGGGGACATGGGGGAGAACGTGCAAACTCCACACGGACAGTGACCTGAAGCCGGAATTGAACCCAGTTCCCTATCGCTAGGCAGCAATGCTAACCACTGTGCCACCGTGCCACCCATTGGCCTATTCAGTTCACTTCATTTGAATTTGGTTTCTTTAAAACAATGAAAAAGCAGGCACAGTAAAATCCCTGCGCAAATGGATTAATTTCAATTATCATCATGTGCTTTTCCCCCTATCCTCAGAGGAGGTGGAATGACTTATAATCGACGCAGCTCAAGACATACGTATCTCTTGCGACTTGTTCCCAACCTGGTGCTAATAACGCGCATACGATTCCTGGGACTCTAATGAGATCATTTGTTCCCAAGAGTCTGTTTTCCCCACCTGTCTAGTTGGAGCAATCTTACCCCTGCTGAGTAGATGCTAAATGCATACTCCACAGATTCTGTTCTGGCAGAGAAGCCAGTCGATTTGGGTGACTTCTTGGATGACTAATGCTCCCATCCACATCTTGTCAGCTTTCTGATTCACTTCTAGTTTAATTGGAGACCTTCTCCACATGCACGTTCCCCCGAACCAGGTTTTATGTTCGATCCGCAGATTCCTGAACGAGACAATTTACTCAATGAATTCCAACTGTTTCGCAAGATTCGAGGGAATACTTCTTGTAATGTTCGTACAATATTGCGACATGGTAAAATTCCTAATCGCAATCATAACCATTAACAATCAGACTTAATCAAAGGTATCGTGAGCTATTCTATGATTGCGACGGCTGTCAGTTTTTTTTCCCCTCTTCTGGAGTGCTACCTGAACTAAGCTGTAAATGAATCCCACACTTAAACTCCCAAAGAGTTTACTGCGACTTTGGTTCCATCTGTCAGTCAAATCATTAGGCTGAAAGACATTCCAATAGAAATGTTCCACTTGATGGCAATTTAACTTGCATCAATTTACCTCTTCCTGTCTCATTAGGGCTGACAGGCATCTGATACTCACTATCCTGTAACAGTTTGATCCCACTGCTACACCGAACAAAGTTACAAACTATTCTCCAACACTGCTCCCTTTAGCCAAACAACAGAGTTCCCAGCCAAGGGCAAAATACTGCGGATGTTGGAATCTGAAACAAAATCTCAGCCAATGTTCTGGGGATCACCAGCACGGCAGATGGTGGAATTTAAATTCAATAATAAAAAATGAAAATCTGGAATTTAGAATCCACCGATGGCCTTGATATCATCGTCGATTGTTGGAAAAACCCATCTGGTTCACTAATGCCCTTTAGGGAAGGAGATCTCCTGACCTTACCTGAGAGGCACGGTGGCACAGTGGTTAGCACTGCTGCCTCACAGCGCCAGGGACCCGGGTTCAATTCTGGCCTTGGGTGACTGCCTGTGTGGAGTTTACACATTCTTCCTGTGTTTGCGTGGGTTTCCTCCGGGTGCTCCGGTTTGCTCCCACATTCCAAAAATGTGCAGGTTAGGTGGATTGATAAATTGCTCCTTAGTGTCGGGGGATGAACAGGGTAAATACATGGCGTTACGGAGATGGGACCTGGGATTGTTGTCGGTGTAGACTTGATGGGCCAAATGGCCTCCTGCTCCACTGTAGATTCTATGGTTCTGACCTACATCTGACTCCAGAGCCACAGCAATGTGGTTGACTCTCAACTGCCCTTCAAGGGCAACTAGGGATGGGCAATAAATGTTGGCCAGCCAGCGACGCCCATGTCCCACGAATGAATAAAAAAACCAGAAAATGCTGGAAAATCTCAGCAGGTCCGACAGCACCTGTGGAGAGAATAGAGCCAATGATTTGAGTCTGGATGATCCTTCGTCAGAGTTGAAGACAAAGAAAATAGGACAAGATTTATGCTGTGAGGGTGAAGGGGTTCCAAGCCACGTCAATACACATATGCTCAGTTTGTTTATTTTTGAAACACTGTCAAACATTATTCTACTTTAAAGGAGTTACATATATACAAGTTGTTTTGTCTATGATGCAGTTGGGTGGAGCATGGCATTGTGCTCACATCTTTCCTGACATGTTACACTGCTCATTCTGCTGTAGCATGAATGGGGTGAATTTTCCCTTTCCGCCCGCCAAGGGAATCATAACGGGCAAGGGGTGGACCATGGAAAGGTCCGTTGACCTCAGGTGGGATTTTCCTCCCGCACAATATCTTTTATCATAGAATCATAGAATTCCCTACAGTACAGAAGGAGACAGTTCGGCCAATCGAGTCTGCACCGACAACAATCCCACCCAGGCCCCATCCCGACAACCACACGCATTTACCCTGCTAATCCCCCTGACATTAAGGGGCAATTTCGCTTGGCAAATCAACCTAACCCACGCATCTTCATGGACTGTCTCTTTAAGGATAAGTTTAACCAGTCACGTGGCTAACTTTCTTGGTTGCTTGCAAGGTGCTATGTCTGGCAATGCGAGGTTGCAATCTAGTTAGTGCTGTGTGACATACTCAGTAATATCTCAATCAGGGAATCGTTAATTCATTTAGCTCCCTTGACTGTGGGTATGCCATAAGGGCCTGACTTCCTTTCCGGCAACTAATTCAGCAAGAGTCAACCACATTGCTGGGATCTGGATCACATATAGGCCCAACCAGGGAAGGACAGCAGATTTCCTTTAGTAAACCTGATAGGTTTTTGAACAATGTTTTCATGGTTAGAGGTCGAATTCCAATTTTTAAAAATTTAAAGTCAAGTTTCACCATCTGCTGTGGTGGGATTCGAACCCAGGTCCAGTGACAATGCCACTCAGCCATCATCTCCCCAGTAATGAGTCACTGCTCTTGCTAAATGTCTGAATTTTGCCCAGTCCTGTGCTCCTGACTGCAGCTTGACTTTTGTTTCCAATCATAAGATCAAAACATGTCCACGAGTTTAAAGTTTACATTCCATAATTCTCCCAGTCAGACGAGGTTCCGACCCTACAGCATTCTTAAATCTTGGCTCGTGTCGATCCTAATCACTCTGGTCTCAAGTAAAGTGCTTCAGGCAAACAACAGTTCTGCCTCAGCAAGTTCCTTACCATTAATCTTTATAAGTGTAGAGATAATCTTCTGTGTGTTAGATATATATTTGACATAAAAAAAGGCAACATGATACTTTGCTGATGATGAGGTTATGTTGAAACCATCAACATTTAATCTATGGGCTGGAATTCAGTGGAATGTTACACTGCATAGCAGAGTTAAACTTGTTTTTTGTGTGACTTTTTGTTTCACCAATGTACTTAAGGAAAGGGATTGCGTCCAAGATATGGAACATCTTCAAGTTACAAAAGAGCAGAAAAGGAAAAAATATTAGGTGACACCATAAGACTGCAGATTTTTTAATTCATTCATGGGATATGGGCACCACTGGTGAAGCCAACATTTATTGTGCTTGAGGGGGCAGCATGGTAGCACAGGGGTTAGCACTGCTGCTTCACAGTGCCAGGGACCCAGGTTCAATTCCCGGCTTGGGTCACTGTCTGTGTGGAGTTTGTACGTTCACCTCATGTCTGCGTGGGTTTCCTCCGGGTGCTCCAGTTTCCTCCCATATTTTGAAAGACATGCTGGTTAGGTGCTACTTGAGAAAGGATATACTGGCACTGGAGGGGGTGCAGAGGAGATTCACTTGGTTGATTCCAGAGTTGAGAGGGTTGGTTTATGAGGAGAGACTGAGTAGACCCGGGCCAAACTCATTGGAATTCAGAAGAATGAGGGGAGAGCTGATAGAGACATATAAGATTGTGAGGGGAATAGATAAGATAGAAGCAGGGAAGTTGTTTCCACTGGCAGGTGAAACTAGAACTAGGGGGCATGGCCTCAAAATAAGGGGGAGCAGATTTAGGATTGGGTTGAGGAGGAACTTCTTCACACAAAGGGTTGTGAATCTCTGGAATTCCCTGCCCAGTGAGGCTACCTCATTGAATGTTTTTAAGGCAAGGATAGATAGATTTTTGAACAGTAAAGGAATTAAGGGTTATGGTGAGCGGGCGGGTAAATGGAGTTGAGTCCACAAAAAGATCAGCCATGATCTTATTGAATGGCGGAGCAGGCTCGAGGGGCCAGATGGCCTACTCCTGCACCGGGTTCTTATGTTCTTATTGACCCAAATAGGGGCCGGACTGGGGGAATTTCACAGTAACTTAAGAACATAAGAACATAAGAACATAAGAACATAAAAAACTTCATTGCAGTGTTAATGTAAGCCTTATTTGTGAGTAATAAATAAACTTTAACTTTAAAAAAGAACAGCAGGAAGATTGTGGGCTTAACAAGGGACTCAACAGAGATTAGCTCCTTGGAAGGAACAAGCAAGTGACAGCATACTTTCATCAAATTGAGGAGATAAGGTGGAAAAAAAACAGACTGGAAGGTGGGAATTTTGTAAAAAGATTAGTTTAATGGTTTACTGACTCCTGGCTCATAATAGAGATGTTGACAGTTTGTTATATAATTTTACTGCACACATTCAGCCATGAGGTTCCATTCTTTAAACTAAATACCTGGAAAATGACTGCTGGGGGATGTACCATTTTCCAAGATGTGCACATCAAGGAGTGAAGCAGTTGTGGTGTGTGTAGTAATTAATTAAGTCGGTATAAAGCGGCTCTGTACGCAGTTATTTGCAAATGGTAACAAGTTGTGTGGCCCTAAACCTTCCTGAGTGTCATAAATATTCTGTTGTTGCATTGGAAGATTCCACTGTTAGAAACATTTAACCTACTGGCCTACACAGATACAGATAAATTAAATACATATGGGGGGGATAGGTCTGAAGGTCAGCAAAGATCAGGATTCAAACTAGATATCGACCACATTTCTCCTTCAGGCCATCCCAGACCATCTTCCTCCCTTTGATTTGCAATAGCTATAAAGGAAAAGCCCCACCATTGCCATAGAATCCCTATGGTGCAGAAGGAGGCCATTTGGCCCATCAAGCTTGCACCGACCACAATTCCACCCAGGCCCTATTCCCGTAACCCCATGTATTTACCTTGCTAATCCTCCTGACACTGCGGGGCAATTTAACATGGCCAATCAACCTAACCCACACACCTTTGGACTGTGGGAGGAAACCGGAGCACCCGGAGGAAACCCACGCAGACACAGGGAGGATGTGCAAACTCCACACAGACAGTGACCCGAGGCCGGAATCGAACCCGGGTCCCTGGCGCTGTGAGGCAGCAGTGCTAACCACTGTGCCACCACTTAAATGGCACCCATCCTTTGTCAGCAAAATTGTTTATTATCCTTTCAGGCAGGCAGGAATGTGCAACTCCTATGATTCTAACTGGGAGAAAAGGTGGGCTGCCTAAAGGGAAAGTGGTTTGTTAATTCACCAGAGGTACTGAGGAAGAAACTATCACCAAAAATGAGCCAATCAAGTGAAAACATTAGTCAAGGGCCACATGTAATAATTGCTTTCACTGTGACAGTCAGATTGTATTTTGAATACCTAATGCCATTTAGATTCTGCAATTACAAACATGGTCATTTATTGAGAGAGAAGATACATTGGGGAGGTTGCTGGTCAAGTGTTGTGAATGAAGCATGAACAATATTATTTCCATTAAGTGGAAGTGTAGCACGAATATCTTTGCACTTAACATCCATTATAGAAGATAAACATTTTAAAAACGGCATTTCAGACAGATTCTGATTACAGCAGAATCGAGAGCGTGACTGGAATTGATCGCTCATTTTCTTTAATAGTCCGTTTCGAGTTACTCTTCTGCTGTGTTATGCTGCTGGAGCTGAGGCCTCACATGTCCTGAATGCAAAACACCCATTGTGAAGGAGCCATGAAAGGAAACACTTGGCTTGGATTAATTTGGACTTTATGGATTTGGCTTTCAAGTGAATGAAAATCAGATTCTCCGCAGATAAAAGCTTGAAGCTGAATCCCAAACTTTAAAGTTGCATCGGTGATCTCATCCAGACCAAGGGATTTAAATCAAGACTCCAGATCTATCGTGGGATTTGAATTTAAACATTCCTGATTCAGTGTCGTAACCAATACACTGCTGGATCAAACAAACACATTATCCTCGGAATCGCTACACCAACCTCATTGCTCCTATCGGTGGCACAGTGGTTAGCACTGCTGCCTCATTGCGCCAGGGACCTGGGTTCGATCCCCGGCTTGGGTCACTGTCTGTGTGGAGTTTGCACATTCTCACCGTGTCTGCGTGGGTTTCCTCCGGTTTCCTCCCACAGTTTCCTCCCAAAGACGTGCTGGTTAGGTGCATTGGCCATGTTAAATTCTCCCTCAGTGTACCCGAACAGGAGCCAGAGTGTGGCGACTAGGGGATTTTCACAGTAACTTCATTGCAGTGTTAGTGTAAGCCTACTTGTGACACTAATGAATAAATAAAATTTAAAAACTATCAATGCAAGAAATCATAATTTCCATAAGGAAGGATATGAGGTGGATTGGACTTCCTCTAGTGTCCCTTGGAATAGGATTTCTACTACAAATATTAAGCAAATGACCACCATGCTCCTGAAATCCATGAACGAAAAACAAGATCATCCCAGTGGGAATTTCCTTCCCGCCCAGATAGCTGTGCTGCTTCCTTCATTTCAGTATCTAAAGCAGAGCGGCTTGGGAAAGAAAAAGGTTCAAAAGAATGTATACGTAGAAAAAGAATAAAGGGACATGGGGAATAGCGTAGATCTGGAAAAAAGGAGATTAAGTGACATTCCAGCTCAAAGACCCAAGTGAAGTTTCAAGCTCAAGTTATAGGTTCCAATGAAGAGCAATGCCCTTTAGAGGGGAGTGTTCGGAACATTCATCAATCAGTTTAATGGGTGGGTGTAATGACTTCAACGAGGTCCATGAGTTGGTCTCTTGGAGTATGAGCTCCCTGATTGAGCTCATAATTGCCTGCCCAATCAGGGAGTCTCTCCTGTATATAAATATGGGGGTGTCAGTGTAATAAGTCATCAAAGGCAGAAGCCCCTTCACCAAAATCCTTTTATTTACAAGTCTGACGACAGCATGCAGAGGGCTTTCAGTTAGCAGTCTACACTAGGAGTGCCAGAGGAACTGACACTCCTGATTAAAGACAATGCAAGAGGCTTCCTGAATGGCCCATCAATTTGGCCCTTAATCAGGGAGCTCATATTCTAACAGGCCCCTCAATTGCCTGATTAAAGTCATTACAGTCAGGTGCGCTGACACTCCGGATTCTGACTCTGTGCCTGAAGCAGTCTTGGAAGTGGAATGGAGTTTGTAAATAAAGGGAATGCGGTGAAGGGTAACTGGCTTTTGAGCAGTTATTTCAATGGTGATTCTCTTCCCCACAAATGCATCAATTTGTTGTTAAATTAAGATTTTTTTCTCACGATATGCCTGACTGAAGAAAAATTGTGTGAGGAAATGTTTTATCTCGGTTAATTGTTTGGTTCTGTGGTATTTGTTGCTTGGTGACTGGTAACCAGAAAGAATCAATGATTTGATTTGATTTTTTCCATGTTTTCTTGCTGACGTTTTCTTCATGTGGAGCTACTGACTAAATATAACAACCTTTCCTTCCTCCATGTGTAGGCAGTAGGATACCGATTGATAATTTAACCAATAAACCCTTAATTGCAGTCAATTACCAGTGTAGAATTTTTAAAAATTCTTTCATGGGATGTGGGCATGTGGGATGTGACTTGGCCAACATTTATTGCCTATCTCTAATTGCCGTTGAGAGCCACATTCTACAACCACTGCGGTCCATGTGGTGTAGGTACACCCACAGTGCTGTTAGGGAGGGAATTCCAGGATTTTGACCCAGCGACAGAGAAGGAATAATTCCAAGTCAGGATGGTGAGTGACTATGATGGTGGTATTCCCATGTGTCTGCTGCCCATGTCCTTCTATGGATGTGTGATGCCTGAGATTTGACATGGACTAATGAGCAACGTTATCAGGTGTGACACCTCTGAAAGGTGTAACATGCTATCGACCTGCTAGATATAAGATCATACAATTGTTTTCATTGTTGAAGATCCCAATGAATCAAGGTTTATGGTATATTAACTCTGAAAATAATACAGAATAATCTAATATTAGCGGCATTAAACCTGGTATCTTAACAAAGAGGTTAGAAGATGGCTCTGAACTGAGTAATCATTTCCATATAATATTCAATAATTAATAGAATCATGGAATCATAGAATCCTACAGTGCAGAAGGAGGCCAGTCCAGACATTAAGATGCACTCTGAGGTGCTTCCGTTCAGTACTGAGAGCATTACAAACACTTCAATAATTTCATTACAGGGAGTACAATTCTTTTCAAACGATATACATCGATCATGTTGCACGCTGCGGTGTTTAAACACAGTTACAATTAACTGTTTAAATTCTTTCAGTTAAAAAGTCTTTAACAGTTAGAATTAAATGCACAGTCTGAGGGGTTTTACCCGGTTACCAGCCCCTTGGTGTACATTGGCTGAAAGACCTTACACTGTGGCCTTTCCCCATTGCATCTTGGTGGCAGCTGCTCCAACCTTGAGTGCGTCCCTCAGCACGTAGTCCTGGGCTTTGGAATGTGCCAGTCTGGGTCATATCTCAATAGCAGACAGTATTGCCATAATAAGTGAGAAGATTGGGATATAAATTAGAATCATAGAATCCCTACAATGTGGAAGGATGCTATTCGGCCCATCAAGTCTGCACCGACTCCCCTACAGAGCATCTTACCCAGGCCCCACCCTATCCCCAAAACCCCTCGCATTTACCCCACTAATCCACCTAACCTATTCGTCTTGGGACACGAAGCGATAATTTAACATGGCCAATATGTACATCTTTGGACTGAGGGAGGAAACCGGAGCACCCTGAGGAAACCCACGCAGACACAGGGAGAATGTGCAAACTCCACACAGACAGTCACCCGAGGTCGGAATTGAACCCAGGTCCCTGGGCTGCACCATGACACTGTGCCACCGTGCCGCTCCAATTCAGCTGTTCAGCCTCAACAAAACTGATAAATGTGCCTTACTGAAAATTATACCAAAGTGGTCCGGTTTCTCTCTTTAAATAGTGGCATGACTATGTTAGTACATTGAGTTTAGTTGCAGGAAAATTCCTGCTCTCGACAAAATTCCCTATTAAGCATCACCAAGGCTGCTGTAGATGAAATGAATGGTGATTTGATTTTGATTTGATTTGATTTATTATTATCACATGTATTAGTATACAGTGAAAAGTATTGTTTCTTGCACGCTATACAGACAAAGCATACCGTTCATAGAGAAGGAAACGAGAGAGTGCAGAATGTAATGTTACAGTCATAGCTAGGGTGTAGAGAAAGATCAACTAAATGCGAGGTAGGTCCATTCAAAAGTCTGACAGCAGCAGGGAAGAAGCTGTTCTTGAGTTGGTTGGTACGTGACCTCAGACTTTTGTATCTTTTTCCCAACGGAAGAAGGTGGAAGAGAGAATGTCCGGGGTGCGTGGGGTCCTTAATTATGCTGGCTGCTTTGCCGAGGCAGTAGGAAGTGTAGACAGTGGATGGGAGGCTGGTTTGTGTGACGGATTAGGCTACATTCACGACCTTTTGTAGTTCCTTGCGGTCTTGGGCAGAGCAGGAGCCATACCAAGCTGTGATACCAAGCTGTGGAATCCTGCGTTGATCAGGAATTCATTTATCTGCTGTTGGCTGAGTTATATCCTCCAGAGGATTGTTCCCTTCCATCTGTTTCTCTATTATTCCATTTCTAAAAGTTTTTTTTAACTAGATGATATCAGCAAACAACAGATGTTGCCTGCGGCAGATGGAGACAACCAACAAGTGGCAGAATTAACACAGAGGCAGCTAAAACAGTCGAAAGATACTTTGATTATAGAGATGTAGAAGGGTGACAAGAGCAACCAGAAGCGACACCAAAGTAAATGTGAAGATTGTCTAATGCTATTGCTATTCTGTGAGACACTGATGTTTGGGAGCTTGCAGCCAAAGTAAATGCCAATATATAAGAAGCAGAATGATGGCCAACGATAGATAAGTGATGATCAGACTCATTACAGAGTGCTATAGTTCATGATTTGTGATGTAATCGGAGGTAACTCAATAAGAAAACGCCTTGCGGTGTTCACTGAAAATCTACATTGTATGATTGCTGTCAGGATTGCGGATGTGGTTCCTGGATTGCAGATGTGGTTCCTATTTTCAAGAAGGGGAATAGGGATAGCCCAGGAAATTACCGACCGCTGAGTCTAACCTCAGTGGTTGGTAAGCTGATGGAGAAGATCCTGAAGGACAAGATTTATGAGCATTTAGAGAGGTTTAGTATGCTCAAGAATACTCAGCACGGCTTTGTCAAAGGCAGATCGTGCCTTACGAGCCTGGTGGAGTTCTTCGAAAATGTGACTAAACACATTGACGAAGGGAAAGTGGTAGATGTGGTTTATGTGGAATTTAGCAAGGCGTTCGATAAGGTCCCCCATGCAAGGCTTCTAGAAAAAGTGAGAGGGCATGGGATCCAAGTGGCTGCTGCCCTGTGGATCCAGAACTGGCTTGCCCAAAGGAGACAGAGAGTGGGTATAGATGTGTCTTTTTCTAAATGGAGGTCGATCACCAGTGGTGTGCCCCAGGGATCTGTTCTGGGACCCTTGCTGTTTGTCATTTTCACAAATGACCTGGATGAGGAAGTGGAGGGATGGGTTGGTAAGTTTGCTGACGACACAAAGCTTGGTGGGGTTGTGGATAGTCTGGAGGGATGTCAGAAGTTACAGAGGGACATAGATAGGATGCAAGACTGGGCGGAGAAGTGGCAGATGGACTTCAACCCAGATAAATGCGTAGTGGTCCATTTTGGCAGGTCAAATGGGATGAAGGAGTACAATATAAAGGGAAAGACTCTTAGTACTGTAGAGGATCAGAAGGACTTTGGGGTCCGGGTCCATAGGACTCTAAAATTGGTCCCGCAGGTGGAGGAGGTGGTTAAGAAGGCGTATGGTGTGCTGGCCTTTATCAATCGAGGGATTGAGTTTAGGAGTCCGAGGATAATGATGCAGCTATATAAGACCCTCGTCAGACCCCACTTGGAGTACTGTGCTCAGTTCTGGTCGCCTCATTACAGGAAGGATGTGGAAAAGATTGAAAGGGTGCAGAGGAGATTTACAAGGATGTTGCCTGGATTGAGTGGCATGCCTTATGAGGATAGGCTGAGGGAACTCGGTCTTTTATCCTTGGAGAGACGTAGGATGAGAGGAGACCTAATAGAGGTATATAAGATGTTGAGAGGCATAGATCGGGTGGACTCTCAGAGGCTTTTTCCCAGGGTGGAAATGTCTGCTACAAGAGGACACAGGTTTAAGGTGCTGGGGGGTAGGTACAGGGGAAATGTTAGGGGTAAGTTTTTCACACAGAGGGTGGTGGGCGAGTGGAATCGGCTGCTGTCAGTGGTGGTGGAGGCAAACTCAATAGGGTCTTTTAAGAGACTCCTGGATGAGTACATGGGACTTAATAGGATGGAGGGTTATAGGTAGGCCTAAAAGGTAGGGATATGATCGGCACAACTTGTGGGGCCGAAGGGCCTGTTTTGTGCTGTAGTTTTTCTCAGTTTCTATGTTTCTAACTTCCAAAACACTTCTAGAAATTCCAAAATACAATGCAATAAGAATGGGAGTTTGACTGAGTCTCCATGTGGTACAAATGAAACTTAAAACGAAATGCCTTAATATATTTAGGCCATGCAATTGTTTTCATTGTTGAAGATCCCATGGAAATGAACCAAGGTTTACCCTGAAAATAAGAGAGAATAATCTAACAATCATAGAATCCCTACAGTGCAGAAGAAGCTTTGTGGCCCATCGAGCTTGCACCAACAGTAATCCCACCCAGGCCCTATCCCCATAACCCCATGTAATTATCCTGATAATCCCCCCTGACACGAAGGGGCAATTTAGCATGGCCAATGTAGATAAAACTAAAGAGCTACTGCATTGATCTGCAGAGAACACAACTGACACATTTCATATCATTATGATATTTTCATATCATAATGATATGAAAATGGTATCATCTTCATACCAAGGACCTATGTGATATTCACACCATGTATTCATACATGCCAAGCAATGACCGTCTCCAACAAGAGAAAATCTAACCATTTCCCCTTGGCATTTATTATTGGCATTACTATCACTGAATCCCTCCCCCCACTCTCAATATCCTGGGGGTTACCATTGACCAGATACTGAATTGGAGTGCCAAATACTGCGGTGACAAGAGCAGGTCAAAAGTTGGGAATTTTGGAGAAACTGAACCCCCTCCCTCCACCCCAACCGAATCTCAAAACCCATCTACAAAGCACAAGTTAAGAGTGTAATGGAATACTCTCCACTTGTCTAGATGAGTGCAATCCCAACAGCACTCAAGAAGCTTGACACCATCCAGGCCAATGCATCCCATCCACCACCTTAAACATTCACTTCCTCCACCACTGACACACAATGGCAACAATATGTACCATACACAAGATGCACTGGAGAAACTCGACAAGGCTCCTTCAACAATACTTTCCTGACCTATTACCTCTACCATCTAGCAGCAGGCTCATAGGAACACCACCACCTACAAGTTCCCCTCCAAACCAGACTATGTAAATCCTGGATTGAAGGGGAGGCAGTGGCCTCGTGGTATTATCGCTAGACTATGAACCCAAAAACTCAGCTAATATTCTGGGGACCCTGGGTTTGAATCCCGCCACAGCAGATGGTGGAATTTGAATTCAATAAAACAAATCTGGAATTAAGAATCTACTGATGAGCATGAAACTTTTATCAATTGTTGTAAAAGCCTATTTAGTTCACTAATGTCCTTTAGGGAAGGAAATCTGCCATCCTTACCTGGTCTGACTCCAGAGCCACAGCAATGTGGTTGAATCTCAACTACTCTCTGAAATGGCCTTGCAAGCCACTTGGTTGTATCAGTGATTCAAGACGGCAGCTCACTACCATCTTGTCAAGGGCAACTAGGGATCGGCAATAATTGCTGGCCAGCCAGCAACACCCATGTCCCATGAATAAATAAACAAAAAGGAACAATATCGCTGTTCCTTCACTGTCGCTGCATCAAAATGCTGGAACACCCTTCCTAACAGCAATGTGGGTGTACCTACACCACATGGACAGTTCAGAAAGGTGACTTACCACCACCTTCTCAAAGGGCAATTAGGGGTGGACAACAAATGCTGGTCTAGTCAGCGGCACCCACATTCCTTCCAACAATTTTAAATGTTAACCTGTCATTTGTTTCCTTGTTGTTCAATTTCCAGGATGAAGTTGCATTGCCAGGTAGATTGTTGATGCCTCCAGGACTATCAAAGTAATTAAGGATGAATATTTTATAATTAATGATCGACAAGTGGGCATGATTATATTTTAAAGCATGTAAGGCATTTGTTAATATCCTTTTAAATATTTAGCTCTAACTTTCTATAAAGTACAACCAAAAACCTTTCAGAAATAGTACCATGATAAGGACCAATGTTAAAAATTCTTACAGAATTATTTTTATATGAAGGGCTCATTTGAATTTTTAACTCATTTAAAAATTTAAAAGTTTAAAAAGTTTTTTAAAAGTTTAAAAAGTTTCTTTATTATTGTCACAAGTAGGCTTACATTAACACTGCAATGAAGTTACTGTGAAAACACCCATGCTTGCCAATATTTCCTTAGCAAGTATATAACTTTGCCGCCCAGTTTTTTTACTTCAGCTTACCAGTACTTACATGAATATGAGAATCTAAACTATCCAGAGCAGTTTGAATCAGTAAGTACAAATGTCACTTCAGAATCAAAATTGTAGTTTCAAGATCTGCTGTGGAGTTTAAGTACCTGTAGAAGTAAGGAGAACTCCCTTGCTCTTGTTAACATTACAATTCCGAATTTTATTACATACTTCTTTGAAAGTTTTGGAATGCATTAATTTGTTTATTGGGGAAATGGGATATAAAAGCAGAGAAGTTTTACCAAAGCTGTACAAGACCTCACTGAGGTCATATCTGGAGTACAGTGAACAGTTTTGGTCTCCTTATTTGCAGAAAAGACATAGGGTGCGATCTTTCCAACCCACTGTGCCAGCGATTATCAGCAGTGGCCGCAAGGGCGGTGGGGTGTGACAGGAGATCTCCCGCTATACTGGCAGATTGGGGCGCCTGCACAATTGCACCCTGGGCAGTCTACAGCCGGCTTCCCCAGTGAGCTTAGGCTCCGCCATCCTCCCTTCCCCCCATCCCAACTACCGACATGAATCTCCCGACTGCCAATAAAATTGATAGAGTTTGGGGAGATTGTGTGGGATGGCTCTCTGAAAAACAGAGCCAAACACTTCGGTTTTCAGACTTTTTCGTCACCTGGGAAGATCACCCCCATAATTGTGTTAGGGGCAGTTCAGAGAATGTTCACACAACGCGTTCTTGGGCTGAAGGACATAATTTATGAAGAAAGGTTGAACAGGTTTGGCCTAGACCCGTTGAGCTTACGAATTCGGAACAGGAGTAGACCACTCAGCCCCTCAAGCCATTCAATAAGATCATGTCTTGTAACCTCAACCCCACATTTCTACCTACTCCTGATAACCTTTCATCTCCTTGTTAATCAAAAATTTATCTAGCTCTGCCTTAAAAATATTCAAAGACTCTGGATGGAATTTTATGATTTTTTTTTCAAAGGGCGGTCTCGGACAGAAAATGGGGAGGGAAACTCACCAGCCGCCTAGTTGGTGTTTCCTGCCAAATTTCCGCAAATTGAAAAAAGAATGGAAGGAGCGGCGCCCATGCTGGAATGCAGTTCCATGAGGCAGTGCCCGGATACTTCCAATGATCAGCACCATGGCACAGCCTGGGTATGACTCTCTCTCCCTGATGCCATGCCAGTGGAGGTAGAAATGGTTACATGGGTAGACAATACAGCGAGAAAGTCTGCTAATAATATTTAAATGTACCGTAATGGGGTACCCGACCTTCCATAGCGGGAACCCCATTATGTCATTGGCGGGGGGGTGGGTGGGGGCAGGGGGGGGGTGGGTGTAGGGTGGCAGGAACAATGACAACAGGAAATCCCGCCAGTGTAAAAGCCTTATGGGGGCTGCCATTGGAATCTCCGCACCCCCCACTGGCTTTCCCATCCGCTAAAGATGGGGACAGAAAATCCACCCCCCCCCCTCCTCCGGGGCAGCTCCCACCACCTTTTTCATGGAATCATGGGAAGGTGATGACCTAGTGCTATTGTCACTAGACTATTAATCCAGAAACTCAACTAATGTTTTGGGGACCCGGGTTCGAATCCCGCCACGACAGATGGTGGAATTTGAATTCAATTTTTAAAAAATCTGGAATTAAGAATCTACTGACGACCATGAAACCATTGTCGATTGTTAGAAAAACCCTATCTGGTTCATTAATGTCCTTTAGGGAAGGAAATCTGCCATTCTTACCTGGTCTGGCCTACATGTGACTCCAGAGCCACAGCAATGCGGTTGACTCTCTGCTGCCCTCTGAGATGGCCTGGCAGGCCATTCAGTTCAAGGGCGAGTAGGAATGGGCAATAAATGCTGCCCAGCGACGCTCGTGCCCCACGAATGAATAAAAACAAAATCATGGTGGTGCCAGCACTATAGCACTGGTGGGCCAGTTGTGAATATATTAAGTTCTTAGTCCTACAACCCACACACCAATAACATTAGTAACACAACATTAATACATCAGGTCATTGACCTTCCATTTGTGTTTCTTTCTTCGCAGATGCTGCATGATCAGTACACTGGGTCTTAGAGCCTCGCCAGTCCATGGACTTTAACCTGGTGTTGTTAAAACTCTTACTGTGTTTACCCCAGTCCAATGCCGGCATCTCCACACCTTAGAGCCTCGCCAGCTATCACTCAGTCAGTCAAGACTACGTGAGTGTACAAGACACGGGCCCTTCAGACTAACTGGCTTTTGTGATGTTTATGCCCCACATATGTCTCCCCCGATTTAACAACATATCTCCTTTAACACGCTTCGGAAGACGGGTTTTAAGTTGACGAAGGATGAATGTTAGTTAGCAGTGAAGTGTTATTCAAAGGTCATTCAGAATGACAGGAATCCTTTGAGGAAGAGAGTTCCAGAGACTTCTGAGAGGAAAACCTTCTCCTCATCTCTGTCTTAAAAGAGTGACCTCTTATTTTGAAACAGTGACCCCAAGTTCTAGATTCTCTGACAAGAGGAAACATCAACTCCACATCCACCCTGTCAGTACACCTCAGGATCTTAGCCCAGACAAATGAGAGGTGATCTTATTGAAATGTATAAGTTTCTGACAGAGCAGATGCAGAAAGGATGTTTCTCTTGTGAGGAGACCGGAACCCAGGCACACAGCTTCAGAATAAAATGGAGATGAAAGGAAATATTTTCTCTGAGGGTTGTTAGTCTGTGGAATTCTCTTCCCCAGACAGCAGTGGAAGCTGGATCATTGCATTTATTCAACGGTGAGTTGGACAGATGTTTGATACACAAGGTAGTCGCAGGTATATGTGGGAGCAGACAAGAAAGTAGAATTTCGACAACGACTAGATCAGTCATTATCTCATCAAATGTTGGAGCAGGCTCAAAGGGCAAAATGGCCGACTCCTGCTCCAAAGTCCCAAGTTCCTATGTTTGTATGCTCCTTCAAAGTAGGGCCATTGGATCTATAATGTCCACCAAATAGACTGGGCAGTGCCTTGGAAAGAGTGCTTCTCAACAGTCCCATGCTCCCACTGGATTGTCAACCTCGAGGTTGGTGGCTGAGTCTCCAGAGTGACACTGTGAACCAACAACCTTTGACCTCAAAGGTCAGGCATGCTACTCATTGAGCCACAGCTGAGACAACATATCTCCTATAACACACTTTAGAAGATGGATTTTAAGTTGACAAAGGATGACTGTTAGTTATCATTCAAAGGTCATTCAGAATGACTGCATTTTCAATCGGGGGAGACAAATGTGGGACGTAAACACCACAAAAGCCAGTTCGTCTGAAGGGCCCGTGTCTTGTACATTCATGTGGTCTTGACTGACTGAGTGATAGCTGGCGAGGCTCTAGGACCCAGTGTACTGATCATGCAGCATCTGCAGAGAGGGGAACAGATGGAAGGTCAATGACCTGAAACATTAATGTTGCGTTACTAATTTTATTGGTGTGTGGGTTGTATGACTAAGCACTTGACATATTCACCACTGGCTCACCAGTGCCTTAGTGCTAGCACTGCCAGCAAAAAATGAAAAATATGTTCCTCCCCAGCACTTCCATGGCTGCTCAGCATATTTATGTGAGATTATTTCTCCAATTATCTTAATAATGCCATGCATTGTGAACATGAGTAATAGCTCCAATAACAAAGCATGTATAACTGTTAAGTATTTATGTACTGCCATGCTATGGGTTAAAAAACAGGTTCATTTGTCTTATCTTGATGTATATATTTGCCCTCTAATGATAATTGAAATGTTATCCTAAATGAATCCTGTAAAAGTGACTTCTATGATAGATGAGAGATGCAGCCAGATACACAGGATTCACAGGTATGATTATATTTCTCCCAGTCCAAAAGAGGTGTTGGAAGTTTCTGTTCTTTGATTTAAGTATCAACCTGAGAACTTGTTTGTCCGTTCAGGTGAATGTCAGTGATACAGTATCTGAGATACTCTGCCATTCCTTCACCAAGTAATTGATTCTTCAGTAATCAGATCTTATGTGCAGACATTCTTCCTACATAGCAACACTTAGTGAATTTCAAAAATTTGAAAAGGCTTGTATTACATAGTACACTGAATTTTCCAGCCCTTCCCACCAGCGGGAACTTCCAGTCCCACCATTGTCAGCCTCCCTGAAAACCCCCGCGGCTGGTTCCCCAGTGGCGCAGTTCATAACCAGTGCAAAAGCCATAGACGTCAGATCCCATCGCTGGCCAATGGCGAGTCAACTCTGCTACCAGAAAATCTGCCACGGGAGATACGGAAACTCCTGCCCCAGTATCTACCATCAGTATATAAAAACACATTACAGTCAATGATGTGTTTTCTGGAGTTTAGCCACAGAATCTGTTACATCCATCTGACAAGGCAGAAGGGGCCTTCGTTTAATATCTCACTTGAAAGAAGACACCTCTGGCAATGCAGCAGCCCCTTGGCACTGCAGTGAGTATGTTAACCTAAATTTGTGCTCACATCTCCCTACGGTGCCTCGAACCCAATGTAATTGAGAGAGAGAAAGAAATGCTACTGAAGAATCACAACTGATATGTAGCATAAATCACTCCTTAGTTCAATTTGGAGACTCTAACTTAATAATTTTATTAATTAATTATGGGCTGCATGGTGGCACAGTGTTTAGCACTGCTGCCTCACAGCGCCACGGACCCAGGCTCAGGTCACTGTCTGTGCGGAGTCTGCACGTTCTCCCTGTCTGCGTGAGTTTCCTCCAGGGGCTCCAGTTTCCTCCCACAGTCCAAAAGATGTGCTGGTTAGGTGCATTGGCCATGCTAAATTCACTTTCATTGTACCTGAACAGGTGGCGACTAGGGAATTTTCACAGCAACTTCATTGCAGTATTAATGTAAGCCTACCTGTGACTCTAATAAATAAACTTAAACTTAAATTTACACTGCTGGATACTTACCATTAACCTAACAGTACATTTTAGATCTCAAAATAGTACATTATCTTCACCCATGGCAATACTCACAGGATTGACATTTTCCAGGCCTTTGTGGATAGGCTAGAAAGTGGGAAGGTTGGTAATATTGCAAGCAGGAAGGGAATGGAACCTCTTCTTGTCCGAGTGGTATATTGCCAGCAGCAGGAATCTCTGTGGTTTGACTCCCCATTAAGCAGCCAACCAAAGGAATTAAGGAATTTATAAAGGATCACTTCCTGCCGGTGCCAGCAGCTTCAGGGGAAGGACCCTCCTTTAGGGTCACTATATAACCCGTGACACCTCCATGGTGATTGATGACTGTTCCCCTGGCAATGGCATTGCCAGTGAACTACGCCCTCTCCCTTCTCTGATCATCAGGTTCTGCCTGTGTAGGCCTGGCTTTTCTCACAAACTCTTACCTGCTCCCCAAGGGCAGCTCTGCATTGAGGTCGCTACCCCCTCAAGCTGCAGGCACCAGTGCTGCAGAGGCCCAACAGCAGTATGTTATTTGGCCATCACTAGTTGCCCCGGGGTCTCACTGGCAGCCAGTGGTGTCAGTTTCCAGCAGGGTTCCACTGGCAGCCAGTGGTGTCAGCTTCCGGCAGGGTTCCACTGGCAGCCAATGGCGTCAGTTCTGGCAGGGTTCCACTGGCAGCCAGTGGTGTCAGCTTCCGGCAGGGTCTCACTGGCAGCCAGTGGTGTCAGCTTCCGGCAGGGTCTCACTGGCAGCCAGTGGTGTCAGCTTCCGGCAGTGGAACTTGCCTGCAATGGCAAAATTAATCGCAAGGGCTGGAATTTTCCCATGCCGCTCACCACGGGAGCGGACGATGCAAAGGTCCGTTGACCTTGGGCAGGAATCACCAGCCTTGGGGCGAGCGCGGTGGGAAAATCCCACCCAAGGAAAGAGAAGGGATTCTGACCTATGAGGTTTAAGGCATTAGACATCAATTTGAACAAGCAGTGAGTGTGTAAAGTTCATTGGAACTAAAGACTGAGAGATAAGCGGCCGGGCTTCGAATAAGGTGACAGGGAAGAAAGTCAAAAGATACTCCAACAGCAGTGAGGGTAGTTACTGCATGAAATAATGTGAAAAGAATTAAATACCAACCCTGTGAGATGATGCAAAATCACAACAGAGTTACAGCAACAAGTTGTGTAATAATGGGCAGTCATTCCAACAAATGTAAGAATGAGGAAAGAGAGAGGAAAAAAATAAACAGCAAGCAAATAAATATTAAACAGATTACAAACAAAATGCTGTCACGAGAAACAGGGTAACCAACAGAGATTCCTGCCAGTGATATCTGCCTCAGTGAAGGTTTTTCCATCCCAAATCATCCTGAACCCTAACCTGCCCCACTCTCCACTTGACTCTCTCTCCAACTTTTCCATTCCAGGTCACCCCATTTGTGACACAAGTTTCTCTCCTCCTTTTTCATGTTCTCCCTCTCCCACCCCCTCGGGCAATGAGTTCCAAACTTCCACCACCATTTGGGTGAAAAAAACTCCTCTCAGCCACCATTCACTCCTTCCGTCATTATTAAGTGCATGGAAGACTGTGTGCCAAAGAAGCTAATCTGTGTGTTTCCCAACCAGAAGCCATGGATGAACAGGGATATCCACTGCCTACTGAAGTCCAGGGCTGAGGTGTTCAAGTTAGGCAACCCTGACCTATACAAGACATCCAGATACGATCCGCAAAGATTCATCAAAGATACCTAGAGGCAGTACCAGACCAAGATAGAGTCCCAGACTAGCTATACGAACACCCACCAATTATGGCAAGGTCTACACAACATTACAGGTGAAGATGTGCAGAATTGCCAGCAACAATGCTGGCAATTCTGCACATTCAGTTTCTCCCTCTGCAACTGGATCCTGGACTTCCTAACCCACAGACTGCACCTCCTCCATGATTATCCTCAACACCAATGCCTTGCAATGCTGTGTCCTCAGCCCCCTACTATACTCCTTATACACTTATGACTGTGTAGCCAAATTCCACTGCAACTCCATTTTCAAGTTTGCCGATGACACCACTGTAGTGGGTCGGATCTCAAACAATGATGAGGCGGAGTACAGGAAAGAGGTGAAGAATCTGATGAACCTCTCCCTCAATGTCAGTAAAATGAAGGAGTTAGTCAGGAAATGTAGTGGAGAACAAGGCCCTGTCTACGTCAATGGTGATGAAATGGAGATGGTCGAGAGCTTCAAGTTTCTAGATGTTCAGATCACCAACTATCTGTCCTGGTCCCATCATGCCCACGTTATATAGTTAAGAAAGCCCACCAACACCTCAACTTTCTCAGAAGGCTAAAGAAATTTGGCATGTCCACTACGACTGTCACTTTTACAGATGCACCATAGAAAGCATCGTTCCCGGATATATCACAGCTTGGTATGACTCCTACCCTGACCACAACCGCAAGAAACTACAAAGGGTTGTGAACGAAGCCCAGGCCATCACACAAAACACTCTCCCATCCATTGACTCCATCTACACTTCCAACTGCCTTGGGAAAGCAGTCAGCAGAACCAAGGATGCCACGCACCCAGAACATTCTCTCTTCCACCTTCTTCCGTCGGGAAAAAGATACAAAACTTTGAGGTCATGTACCAACCGACTCAAGAACAGTTTTTTCCCTGCTGCCATCAGACTTTTGAATGGTCCAATCCCACATTAAGCTGATCTTTCTCTTCACCCTATCGGTAACTGCAACACTACGGGTGGGATTCTCCAGCTGCGCCCACCCCAAAACCGGAGACTCCCACCCGATGTCAATGGGCCTTTGCGTGGTCCGCCCCCCCCCCCCCCCCCCCCCATCCCGGCTCACAACAATTCTCATGGCGGGTGGGATGGGAGAATTCCCCCCCACATTCTGCACCCTCTCCTTTTCTTCTCTCCTATATACTCTATGAACGGTATGTTTTGTCTGCATAGCGTGCAAGAAACAGTACTTTGCACAGTATCCCAATACATGTGACAATAATAAATCAATTCAATCCAATTCACCAATTACTTTAAACATATTCCCCCCACCCTGCTTATTGACATCTCCGCTAACAGAAATATATCCACTTTATCTGGATTCTTCATAACTTTATACACTTCAAGTAAATCTCCCCTTAGTGTCCTCCAAAGGAAAAGAAACCCCAACCATTCCATCTTTCCTCAAGGCTAAAATTAATCATTCCTGGCAAATTCCTTGTGACTTTCTTATGTTTCCTGAGCAGTATGGTCACACCCTTCCTGTAATGCAGTGGCCAGAACTGCACACAGTATTTTAGTTGTAATCAAACTTAGTGTTTTATACATTTCGAGCTTAACCTCTGCACTCTTATGATCTTAGATTGGCCAGTGTAGGGAAGTATCTCGATTGTTTCCTTGACCACTTTACCTACCTGCCCTTCTACCATCAGGCATCTGTAGAGGTAGCTAATGAGATAGTAGATGTACTGGTGTTAATTTTCCAAAATTCGCTAGATTCTGGATAGGTTCCATCAGAGTGGAAACTAGAAAATATAACCCCCCCTCTTCACAAAGGGAGGGAGGCAGAAAATAGAAAACAGTTAGCTCAACGTCTATCATGGATAAGGTGTTAGTATCATAGAATCCCGACAGTGCAGAAGGAGGCCATTTGGCACCAACCACAATCCCACCTAGGCCTTAATCTCGTAACCCCACACATTTACCCTGCTAATCCCCCTGACACTAGGGTCAATTTATCATGGCCAATCAACCTAACCTGCACATCTTTGGATTGTGGGAGGAAACTGGAGCACCCGGAGAAAACCCACGCAGGCACAGGGAGAATGTGCAAACTCCACACAGACAGTGACCCGAGGCTGGAATTGAACCCGGTCCCTGGCGCTGTGAAGCAGCAGTGCTAACCACTGTGCCACCGTGCCGCCTCAATCATTATAGATTATAACTGAACATTTAAAGAAACTCAACATAATCAGGAAGAGTCAGCATGATTTTGTGAAAGGGAAATCACATTTAATCAATTCATTGAAGTTCTTTGAAGGATTAATATAAAGGGATGAGTGTAGACATACTGTATTTGGATTTTCAGAAGGCATTTGATCAGGTGCCACATCAAAGGTTATTGTGGCCCATGTTTTTGGGCAACATATTAGCCTGTGTTGAAGATTTGTTGGCTATAGAAAACAGAGTATGCATAAATGGGTCTTTATGGGCAGCACAGTGGAAGTATGGTTAGCCTCACGGCATCAGGGACCCAGGTTCGATTCCCAGCTTGGGTCACTGTCTGTGTGGAGTTTGCACGTTCTCCCCATGCCTGCGTGGGTTACCTCCGATTGCTTCAGTTTCCTCCCACAGTCTGAAAGACGTGCTGGTTAGGCGCATTGGCCATGCTAAATTCTCCCTCAGTGTACCTGAACAGGCGCCGGAGTGTAACGACCAAGGGATTTTCGCAGTAACTTCACTGCAGTATTAATGTAAGTTTACTCGTGGCACAAAAAAATAATAAATTTTCTGATGGGCAGGATAAGATGAGTGGAGTCCCGCTGGGATCTGTGTTGGGGCTCAGCATTTTTGCAGTTTACATCAATGACTTCGATGAGGGGAGTGAAGGCATAGTAGCTAAATTTGCAGATGACACAAAGATAGATAGGAAAGTATGTGGTGAAGTAGACATAAGGATGTTGCAGATGGATAGAGAGAGGTTGAGTGGGTGGGCAAAAATCTGTCAGGTAGAGTATAATGTTGGAAAATGTGAAGATGCTCACTTTAGCAGGAAGAATAGAGAAACACAATATTACTCAAATGGATGCCAACGTGCAAAGTGATCTCAGTATTCTAATGTAGGAGTCACAAAACGTTAGGACGCAGGTACAGCAATAATTATGAAGGCTAATGGAATGCTAACCTTTATTCTGAAAGGAATTGAACATTGATGAGGCACCATCTCGAATGCTGTGTCCAGTTTTGATCTCCTTATTTAAGGAAGGATGTAAATGCATTGGCGGCGATTCAGAGGAGGTTTACTAGATGAATACCTGGAATGAGCGGGTTGCTTTATGAGCAAAGATTGGGCAGACTAGACTTATTTGCACTGGAGTTTAGAAGAATGAGGGATGACTCGTTAGAAGTGTATTAGATCCTGAATGGTATTGACATGATGGAGGTTGAGGGCATGTTTCCTCTTGTGGGTGAGCCCAGAACTAGGTGGCACTGTTTGAAAATGAGGGGATGCCCTTTTAGGACAGAGATGAGGAGATTTTCGTTCTCCCAGAGGGTTGTGTGACCTTCTACCTCTGAACTGCGCATCTGCACGCCTAGATCGCTCTGTATGCTAATATTTCGAAGGGCTCTTCCAAGTGGGGTCAGTGAATATTTTTAAGACAGAGGTAGATAGATTCTTGTTAGGTAAAGGAAACAAAATTTATCAGCAATAGATGGGAACGTGGAATTTGAAATATAAGCAGATCAGCCATGATCTTATCGAATGACGGAGCAGGCTCAAGGGGCTGAATGGCCTGCTTCTCCTCCTATGTTCAATGCATAAATAAAATGTTTTCCTCAACACTTTGCAGAATCCTCACCTTTATTGTGTATTTCCTTGCCTTGTTATCTCACATTTGTCTGGATTGAGTTCTGATTGCCAGTTTTCTGCCCAGATGACAATTTTTGGTATTTCCTTGCTGTCTGCTGATTTCCTCCTTCCTATCACCCACACTGCCAATTTTTGTGTCACTTTGATCACGGTCGCAACACTTCAGTCTAAATCGTTGAAGTGTATGACAAACAGCAGGGGATGAAACCTGCAGAACCCCACTGGAAACAGCTTTCTACTTACACTGAACCCGATAACAATATAACCCTCTACTTCCTGCCAATGAGCCAATTTTGATTCCAACTTGCCTCTTTGCCTTGGATCACATGAGCTTCTAATCTGCTGACCAGCATTCCATGCAGGAGCTTGTAAGAAGTCTCACAACACCAGGTTAAAGTCCAACAGGTTTATTTGATATCAGGAGCTTTCGGAGCACTATTCCTTCATCAGATGACTCACCCGATGAAGGGGCAACGCTCCGAAAGTTCGTGATACCAAATAAACCTGTTGGACTTTAACCTGGTGTTGTGAGACTTCTTACTGTGCCCACCCCAGTCCAACGCCGGCATCTCCACATCTTGCAGGACCTTGTCAGAGGTTTTGCCAAAATGTCCACAGACTACATCCGAAGTGGCACCCCAATCGCCCCTCCTTGCTAGTTCCACAAAGCAGATGTGGACTTCCCTGAACAAGTCCATGCTGACTGTCCTTGATTAATCCTTGGCTCTCTGGTTAGTGATTGATGCTGTCTTTCAGAATGTTTCCAATAATTTCACCCAAACCAAATTAAAATTGAAATAAATGGCAGTTCTACTGGGCTCCAAGCAGCTCATCAAATCCACTGTTATGACTACACGCATGTAAGATTCCTCACATATTTCCCCTCCCACGCAAAGTCAGGCATCTAATCTGGCACCTTCTTTATGCTGAAGATATAAGTCGACCGTGTCAAACTTAATTTATCCAATTGGTTAAAAAGGATTGAGTTTGTGCAATCTGAAGTCAAAATAAAAAAACTTGCATTTATTTTGATTTGATTTGATTTATTATTGTCACATGTGTTGGGATACAGTGAAAAGTATTGTTTCTCGTGCGCTATACAGACAAAGCATACCATTCAAAGTGTACATAAGGGAGAAGGAAATGCGAGGGTGCAGAATATAGTGTTACAGTCATATCTAGTCCGTAGAGAAATAAAGCACCTTTCATGACATCAGGATGTTGCAAAACACTTTCGAGCCAAAGACGTACTTTGACATTCTGAAATGTAAAACATATACTAAAAATATGTGATAGGTGCAGCTCCAACAACACTCAAGAAGCTTGACACCGTCCAGGACAAAGCAGATTGGCTTCACATCCACAAACAGCCACTCCCTCCACTATTGATACTCAGCAGAAGCGGTGTGTACTATCACAGAACAAAGAACAGTACAGCACAACCCTTCAGCCGACCAAGTCTGTGCCGCCACAGATGCCTCTATAATCTAATATTCCCTTGCCTTTATGTGGTCCATATGCTTCTATTCCCTGCCTATTCATGTATCTATCCAGGTGCCTCTTGAACATTGTTATAGAATTTGCTTCCACCACCTCCTCCAGCAGCGCGTTTCAGGCATTCACCACCCTCTGCAAGAAAATCTTGCCCCTTACATCTCTTCAAAAATTTCCCCTCTTACTTTCAACCTCTGCCCCCAAGTAATTGACCCTTGGACCCTTGGGAAAAAAACTCTGATTATCCATTCTATTCAAGCCTGTCATAATCTTGTAAACCTCTATTAGGTCCCCCCTCATCTTCCAATGCTCCAATGAAAACAATCCAAGTTTGTTCACCCTTTCTTCATAGTCCATATCCTCCAAACCAGACAACATCCTGGTAAATCTCTTCTGCACCCTTTCCAATGCATCAACATCTTTCCAGTAGTGTGGTGACTAGAATTGTACGCAATACTCCAAAAGCGGCCTAACCAAAGTCTTATACAACTGCAACATGATTTTCCAATTCCTAAACTCAAGGTCCTGATCGATGAAGGCCAGCTTGCAATATGCCTTCTTGGTCACCTTGTCCACCTGAGTTGCTACTGAACTGCGCATCTGCACGCCTAGATCGCTCTGTATGCTAATATTTCGAAGGGCTCTTCCAATTACTGCATACTATATCTACAAGATGCACTGCAGAAATTCAACAAAGATCCTTAGACAGCACCTTCCAAACCCACAGCCACTTCCATCTAGAAGGACAAGGGCAGCAGATACATGGGAACACCACTATCTGCATGTTCCTCTCCAAGCTACTCACCATCCTGACTTGGAAATATATCACCATTTCTTCACAGTCGCTGGGTCAAAATCCTGGAATTCCTTCCCTAACGGCATTATGGGCCAACACATAGTAAATGGACTGCAGCGATTCAACCATCACCACCTTCTCAAGGGCAACTAGGGATGGGCATTAAATGTTGGCCAGCTAGCGATGCCCATGTCCCACGAATGAATTAAAACTATCATGTGATAATTACCAGATAATTTGTTTTTGTGATATTCATTGAGGGATATACATTGGCCAGGATTCCGAGGATAATTCTTCTTTGAAATTCTGCCATGGGATCTTTTGTGACCGCCTGGGAAGACAGGTGGGGCATCGGTTTAACTTCTCATTCAAGAGATGGCATCTACGACAGTCCAGCACTCCTTCAGCACTGCATGGCACCAACCTAGATTTTCATGCTCAAAATTCTGTGGGAATAAATTCAACTGAAGGTTGACCACACCAACTGAGCCACAGTTAATACATGGATGCTGCAGAATATGATAATCAGGAAAGTGACAGGATGGGCTGCCAGTTTTGTTATCACCAGCTTGACCAAAGTCAAGCAATTGCACCAAAGTCACAATCATAGAATGATAGAATCCCTACAGTGCAGAAGGAGGCCATTGAGCCATCGAGCCTGCACTCAACAATCCCACCCAGGCCCTATCTCATTTATATGCATTTAAATTGACTTATTGGGCTGCACGCCCAACTTTACCGTCACTTCCCCCTTTACCAACTCATTCGACTTCCAGAATCAGCGAGAAATAGACATGCTCCATAGAAGATCAATTCAGGCTCCCCAGTTAGTGAGGAGGTAGGTGCCCAGCGTTCAACGGCTCTCTGCTTGAGATCGGTTGGGGGGTGGGGGGCGGGGGGGGAGGTGGGTCTGCTGCCATTCTGCCTGAGATCAGTGGGGGGAATGGGGGTCCCCTGCCACTCTGCCTGAGATTGGTGGGGGTGGGGGAGGGGGGAGGGGCCCACAATCAGTCTGGGTGGTGGGGGGTTGGGGGTATAAGGAGGTCAATTATGTTGTGGGGTGGGGCATTGTCTGCGGGTGCCAGGGGGAGGCATTACCTGGCCCAGGAGGGGTGTGACAGCGGAGCAGCATTCTATCATTTTGGTTTCTGTGCATGCACAATTGGAGGCTCCAATTGGAGCTACAGGGTTTTGGGTGCGTTTAGCCCCACCCACAAGCTTGTGCAGCGCGATTCAGACTCGCTGGTATTTTTGCAGGCAGAGTGCAGATGGGGGTGCCTGAGATTGGGTCTAAAAGTCGGATCTGAAACCCTCCCAGTTTCAAGTCCACCCAGCACTTCGAATCAAAATGGTAAAATCGGGCCCTCTGTCACACATTTGACTGGGCTCTTGACGCTGTGCTCACATGACGGAATTTTCATTTTAAAATGGTCTCTTCTCCAATCTATTTATTAAAGGTGTTGCGGTTTTATCCTTCCATCTGTCAAGTCTCGGTTTTATAATGTGTGACCATGATGTGGAGATGCTGGCATTGGACTGGGGTGGGCACAATAAGAAGTCTCACAACACCAGGTTAAAGTCCAACAGGTTTATTTGGAATTAGGAGCTTTCGCTGCTCCGAAAGCTCGTGATTCCAAATAAACTTATTGGATTTTAACCTGGTGTTGTGAGACTTCCTATTATAAAGTGTGAGGTAAAGGATATCACTGGCATTTGTAAACCTGGTCAATTTAAGGCTTGTCTCCCTCAAAACCTTGTGTATTATTACCATGCGGAGTTGAAGTTATTTATGGAAATTATTGAGCAATTCCAATCTACGTGTTAAACAGTTGCCTGAAGGAACAAAACTGTGTGGAGCATTGCCATAACAATATTCAGCAACAGAGTGTGACGTTGCATTAAAAAAATGCTGTTCACCGTTATGTGGATGTAAACAGGGCAAAATATAAAATGTTGGGAGCAGAGAAAAGAAAGATTCACAGCCACCAGATATCGCAAAATACTTTACAGTCAATGAATTTATTTTTGAAGTATAGTCACTGTTGTAATGTCGGAAGAGCAGCAGTTAAAGTTTATTTATCAATGTCACAAGTAGGCTTACATTAACACTGCAATGAAGTTACTGTGAAAATCCCTTTGTCGCCACACTCCGACATCTGTTCGGGTACACTGAGGGAGAATTTAGCATGGCCAATGCACCCGAACCAGCACGTCTTTCAGACTGTGGGAGGAAAATGGAGCATCCAGAGGAAACCCACACAGACACAGGGAGAACATGGTCAGGACATCAGGGGTAACTCCCCTCCCTTTCCTCAGAATAGAGCTATGGGATCTGGCAGTTGGGGCCTCAGTTTAATACCTCAACTGAAAGACAACAGGCCTGATCTTACTGGCTGTTCACACCATGCTGCCACTGCAGCAAGCTTGGAGAATTTGGCACAAGGCCAAATCTCTGTTCACAGCAGCGGGATGGGAAAATCCTGTCAGCGTGGACGGTGGTGACATTCTGGCCTGCAATTCCAACTGTGTGCTCCTTCACTACACTGCACTGAAGCGTCAGCCTTGATTTTTGTGCTTAAGTCCTGGAGTGAGACTTGAACCTAGAACCCGTGATTCAGAGGCAAGTGTGTGACCAACTGATGCTCAGCTGCAGAAAATACACTGTTCTGCTCTATGTACATTACTGACGTGGCACAGAAGAAAAGAACAAATGGTTTGTCCAGTCTGTCTTTGTGTGTCACAGCACCTCACTCTCCACTCATCTGAAACTCCCAGTAAAGACGCACACAATGTGTTCCTGTCAATTCTTATTGACATACCCAATTATTCAGAACAAGGAGAACTTATCCATCCAGAAAATACACCAAATATACTAGGCCAGAAAATATTTATGAAGACAAAATGAAAGATCACTGACTATTCTTCTCTTTGAGGGTGCTGTCTAGTCAGGGTTGCAGGTTTCTTCCATATGTCTTCATGTGACTGAGCAGCTGATTTTAAACCCTTGGGCACATGAGCAGGGAACGTCGCATAGGGTATTAAAGTCTGGAGTGCAGGATTTTCTTCCATTTCTTTCCTTGTCTGCCGCCACTCTTGGTTGGGACTCAAGGCACGATGCAGATGGATGCATAAGTTCTCCTTGTTCTGAATAATTGGTATGTCAATAAGAATCGACAGGAATATTTTGGGTGTGTCTTTACTGGGAGTTTCAGATGAGTGGAGATTGAGGTGCCGTGACACGCAGAGACAGACTGGACAAACCAGTTGTTCTTTTCTTCTGTGCCACGTCAGTAACATACATAGAGCAGAACAGTAAGGTACTGTCGGGGTGAAATAAGAACAGAAAATGCTGGAAATACTCAGCAGATCAGGCAGCATCTGTGGAGAAAGAGTTAAAGGTTATTGACCTGTTTGAACTGGCAACCTCAGAGACATAAGACCATAAGACCATAAGACATAGGAGCAGAAGTAAGGCCATTCGGCCCATCGAGTCCACTCCACCATTCAATCATGGTTGATTTCAACTCCATTTACCCGCTCTCTCCCCATAGCCCTTAATTCCTCGAGAAATCAAGAATTTATCAATTTCTGTCTTGAAGACGCTCAACGTCTCGGCCTCCACAGCCCTCTGTGGCAATGAATTCCACAGACCCACCACTCTCTGGCTGAAGAAATTTCTCCTCATCTCTGTTCTAAAGTGACTCCCTTTTATTCTAAGGCTGTGCCCCCGCGTCCATTCCAGATTTTAATCCTGCGAAGGGTAGAAGAGGAAATGAAGGAGGAAAGAGGGAGGTCTGTGATGGATGGAAAGCAGGAGTGATTAAATGACGAATGGAATGATGGAGTTCAAGGCAAAAGTGGACGGTAAAGGGATGAGTGAAGAAAGCAAAGGAGCTAGAGGAGCCATAAATAGCAACAATAGAACCATTACCAACAGCTGACTAAAAAATGGGAGCAATGGTTGTGGTCTAAAATTGTTGAAACGTTTGCTGGGATTTTATGGCCTTACTACGGTGAGGCTCATAAAATCCCACCCGAGGCCAACGGAGAATTCCGTTTTGCGAGCCCTGGAATTGGGGCAAGCATGGCGGATAAATTCCGGCCGTTTACTCCAAAAGGCTGTGAAGTGCCAACTCTGAAATGCGGTGCCATTGACGCTCTGGCCGCAACCTTAACATCCGTTGCTTTTGCTCCTACCAAGCAGTTAGAAGAAAAGCAGTCCCCTAATTAGATCCGGTGATTCCACTACATTTCACTGAGTGCAGGAGTCAAAATGGATGCCTGGTAGGGGGGGGGAGGGGTGGGGGAATGTAAATCGGCTTTCAACAGCAGTAAAAGCACAAATATAGTAAGGAACAGTCCAAACTGTTCTTTATTTAGAGGTTATAGTATATGTTACATATGATGAGTATCGTATCGTAGCACAATTGTACACTCACATAATTCAAGTAAGAATCACAATTAATTGTAATGCTACCTCAGGGCGACTGAAAACCTTTGTTGTTCCTGGATTCAGTTCCCCACCCTATGACTCAAGAACATTATTAATAATAAGGAATCAATTGACGTGAGCTGCGAAGATCCCACAGAAGGAATGCAGTTGAGCTCAATGTTGTCCCAATTTAGACTTGATTTATCATTGGTAGCATTTATCTATGTGGCTACAGGAAATAGTAATTCAACAGGAATCCAGCGAAACAAAATCTCTTTATCTCAATCAAATGATACCTTGTATGGCTCTGTCTCAAACATGTTTCCCAAATGTAAGCTCATTATTCAGGTGCTAATGGCAATGACTTTGACAATTAAACAACAGACTAATAGGTTGCCTGCCTGCAGATACAAGGTGGTCAAACATGCCCTCCCAACTGTCCCATGGTTCAAACTACAAGATGGTTGCTACACATTCGTATCCTTCTTAATCCTTCTGTCACATATCCAAAGAGGAAGAACAATACAGCACAGGAACAGGCCCTTCAACCCACCAAGCCTGTGCTGATATGTGGGGGGCAATTTTCTGGCGGGTCGGGTCAGGTTGGGAGATGCACATGTTGGTCATTTCGCGGGTTCCCTGCGAGCGTTTACGACTCGCGCACATCTCCCAACGAGAAAAAAATGGTGCCGCCGGGACCGCGCAGAAAACTGGCATGCCGCTGATTTGCATTACTTTCCATACCTCTGCATGCCATTATCGGGATTGACACAGCAATCTCCCGTCTCTTTGACGTGATGTTACTGTGGCGCGAATCAGAGTAGGTGTATAAAAGTCTGAACCTGGCGTGGCAGTCTTGAATTGGCATGAAGTGGCAAGTGCTGCTGGCAGAGTACGGGGGGATGTTGCAGGCAGGCCCTGGAGATGCCTAGTGGGCTTCTTCCTGCTGTCTTCAGGTACTGGCCCATGGACTAGTGATATCCGGGGTGGAGGGTGGGGGAGGTTTCTATTTTCTCAGCGCTCAGTGTGAGAGGCACTCTCAAGGAGTCCTGCTCACCCTTCCCACCAGGGCAGCGCTGTAGCTCGGTGTGGGAGGCACCCTCAAGGAGTCCTGCTCACCCTGCCCCTCCAGGGCACTTTGCAATGGCATTGTCTTGTGGTCAGGGACTCGACTGAGTGCTGGGTGTTCCAGGGTGGGGGAGGAGTGTACCAGGAGTGCTGACTGAGGCCTAACCAGATGAAGCAGCTGCTGCTCCAGGCCGGGGTGCAAAGGTTCAGACATGGACTGCATGGAATCTGCTGTCACTGGACACACATCTGGTGCTGCTTTGCAGTTTATCCCTGCCCTGTGACACTGATCAGCAACACTTGCCTGTAACGGATGCTGCAGTTGCACACATAGCAATGGCTCAGTGCCCACGGCTGCACACTGACCTGCATAATCTGTGCCAGCATTTGTCATGATGGGAATCTCACACAACCCTAATCGGGCCACACATGGCACCATGGATTGTGTGGTGTTGCCAGCTCTCACAAGTGGGTATTCTGGCCCAAATGAGGGATTGGGGTGGTGCTGGGTCTATACAGCCAATGAGAATAATCCGTCATTCTATGCTCTTTCCAAGCCCCATTCTGCAGATGGATCTGTTTGCTCGATCTGGAGCTGGCCGTGTCGGTGGCAGCAGGGGCGAAGGAGGAGGAGGAGGTGGCTCAGGAGGTGGCAGGCGTTGGAGAAACCACCACAGGAGCAGCCACTGCCAGTCCCTCAGGAGGGAGGGGAGGGGGCTCCCGCTGAGGGCCAGGAGGTGGGTGAACAGGCTCCCGAGAGGGTGCACAGAAGGTGGAGGGTGCCCAAGGCCAAGGGGGTACAGGCCCAGCAATTCATTCGAGGCCCTATTCGAGGAGATGTGCCGTTGCCGGCTGCTGCTCTCCAAGACCATGGTGCGACACCTTTGTGAGGTGCTCGCACACCTGGCACCTCAGGAGAGGGGCGGCCACCCGCTCCCTGTTGACATGAAGGTTACGGCTGCCCTGAATCTTTATGCCTCTGGCTCATTTCAGGCACCCAGTGGCGACCTAGTTGGGTTCTCCCAGGCCTCCGTGCACAGATATGTGCGGCAGGTCACAGATGCCCTGTATGCCCAGTACATAAATTTTGATATGGGCCGTGCACAGCAGGAGGCCTGGGCTCTCAGCTTCACTTCCATTGCTGGGATTCCCAATGTTCAGGGCTCCAGAGCAGCAGGGGTGGTGGCAAAACCCAAAGGGCCGGGTTCCTCTGGGTCCAGAGCTGCAATAAAGTACACACCTTAGGGGAAGGGAGGCAAAACATTCTATGCAGCATCGCACTTACTTCGAGGAGGACCTAGGTTGAGGGTGCGCTTCTGCTCACTTGCATGCTGGACGCCGACCTGGCTGTCGGTGACCAATCGGGAAGGCCCATCACCCCCTGCCAGCTCCATGGCACGCTCCTCCATGCTGGTCAGCTGCCGCGGGTCAGGTACACCACCACCAGTCAGTGTCGTCTCACGTACATTGTGAATGTTCTTTTCCTGTGGGAACATAAGGTGGATAGCAAGCATTAATGTATTGCAGTGCATGGTGCGCAATGCGTGCCTGTGTTTCGGGGAAAGCGGTCACCACTGAAGGGTGCTCATTGAGGGGTGAGGGGAAGGGGTTAGATTCTGTTTCTGGGGGAAGGGTAACTTGTTGCCTGACCTTCAGGTGTCTCAGCACGGTTTAAGATCCGTGCCAAGCCTGTGCGGGGTTCCAAGAACCTCAAAGAAGGTCGTACTTTTTTTCCAACACTGCCGGCCAGAGCGTGGTGTCAGGCTCCTGGCATTCGCTGCTTCTGCCACCTCCTCCCACAATGCCATGGCGGATGCGCCCCTTGGGTGAGGGCCGGGGAAGATCACGTCTCTCCTCCACTGCTCCTGGTCGGCCTCTGTGAATCTGGGAGCCGGTTTCCGAGCAGCCATGGCGTGACTAGTTGTGTGTCCATTCCTGCAACTTATATACAGCTCTGGCTTATTAGAGGAGTGCGGGTGCAGTGCGTGCGGCCAGTCAGGGGAGTGCGGGTGCAGTGCGTGCGGCCAGTCAGGGGAGTGCGGGTGCAGTGCGTGTGGCCAGTCAGGGGAGTGTGGGTGCAGTGCGTGCGGCCAGTCAGGGGAGTGCGGGTGCAGTGCGTGCGGCCAGTCAGAGGAGTGCGGGTGCAGTGCGTGCGGCCAGTCAGGGGAGTGCGGGTGCAGTGCGTGCAGCCAGTCAGGGGAGTGCGGGTGCAGTGCGTGCGGCCAGTCAGGGGAGTGCGGGTGCAGTGAGTGTGGCCAGTCAGGGGAGTGCGGGTGCAGTGCGTGCGGCCAGTCAGGGGAGTGCGGGTGCAGTGCGTGCGGCCAGTCAGGGGAGTGTGGGTGCAGTGTGTGCGGCCAGTCAGGGGAGTGCGGGTGCAGTGCGTGCGGCCAGTCAGGGGAGTGCGGGTGCAGTGAGTGTGGCCAGTCAGGGGAGTGCGGGTGCAGTGAGTGTGGCCAGTCAGGGGAGTGCGGGTGCAGTGCGTGCGGCCAGTCAGGGGAGTGCGGGTGCAGTGAGTGTGGCCAGTCAGGGGAGTGCGGGTGCAGTGAGTGTGGCCAGTCAGGGGAGTGCGGGTGCAGTGCGTGCGGCCAGTCAGGGGAGTGCGGGTGCAGTGAGTGTGGCCAGTCAGGGGAGTGTGGGTGCAGTGCGTGCGGCCAGTCAGGGGAGTGCGGGTGCAGTGAGTGTGGCCAGTCAGGGGAGTGCGGGTGCAGTGAGTGTGGCCAGTCAGGGGAGTGCGGGTGCAGTGCGTGTGGCCAGTCAGGGGAGTGCGGGTGCAGTGCGTGTGGCCAGTCAGGGGAGTGCGGGTGCAGTGCGTGTGGCCAGTCAGGGGAGTGCGGGTGCAGTGCGTGTGGCCAGTCAGGGGAGTGCGGGTGCAGTGCGTGCGGCCAGTCAGGGGAGTGTGGGTGCAGTGAGTGCGGCCAGTCAGGGGAGTGCGGGTGCAGTGCGTGTGGCCAGTCAGGGGAGTGCGGGTGCAGTGAGTGTGGCCAGTCAGGGGAGTGCGGGTGCAGTGAGTGTGGCCAGTCAGGGGAGTGCGGGTGCAGTGCGTGCGGCCAGTCAGGGGAGTGCGGGTGCAGTGAGTGTGGCCAGTCAGGGGAGTGCGGGTGCAGTGAGTGTGGCCAGTCAGGGGAGTGCGGGTGCAGTGAGTGTGGCCAGTCAGGGGAGTGTGGGTGCAGTGAGTGTGGCCAGTCAGGGGAGTGCGGGTGCAGTGAGTGCGGCCAGTCAGGGGAGTGTGGGTGCAGTGAGTGTGGCCAGTCAGGGGAGTGCGGGTGCAGTGAGTGTGGCCAGTCAGGGGAGTGCGGGTGCAGTGAGTGTGGCCAGTCAGGGGAGTGCGGGTGCAGTGAGTGTGGCCAGTCAGGGGAGTGCGGGTGCAGTGCGTGTGGCCAGTCAGGGGAGTGCGGGTGCAGTGCGTGTGGCCAGTCAGGGGAGTGCGGGTGCAGTGCGTGTGGCCAGTCAGGGGAGTGCGGGTGCAGTGCGTGTGGCCAGTCAGGGGAGTGCGGGTGCAGTGCGTGCGGCCAGTCAGGGGAGTGTGGGTGCAGTGAGTGCGGCCAGTCAGGGGAGTGCGGGTGCAGTGCGTGTGGCCAGTCAGGGGAGTGCGGGTGCAGTGAGTGTGGCCAGTCAGGGGAGTGCGGGTGCAGTGAGTGTGGCCAGTCAGGGGAGTGCGGGTGCAGTGCGTGCGGCCAGTCAGGGGAGTGCGGGTGCAGTGAGTGTGGCCAGTCAGGGGAGTGCGGGTGCAGTGAGTGTGGCCAGTCAGGGGAGTGCGGGTGCAGTGAGTGTGGCCAGTCAGGGGAGTGTGGGTGCAGTGAGTGTGGCCAGTCAGGGGAGTGCGGGTGCAGTGAGTGCGGCCAGTCAGGGGAGTGTGGGTGCAGTGAGTGTGGCCAGTCAGGGGAGTGCGGGTGCAGTGAGTGTGGCCAGTCAGGGGAGTGCGGGTGCAGTGAGTGTGGCCAGTCAGGGGAGTGCGGGTGCAGTGAGTGTGGCCAGTCAGGGGAGTGCGGGTGCAGTGCGTGCGGCCAGTCAGGGGAGTGCGGGTGCAGTGCGTGCGGCCAGTCAGGGGAGTGCGGGTGCAGTGCGTGTGGCCAGTCAGGGGAGTGCGGGTGCAGTGCGTGTGGCCAGTCAGGGGAGTGCGGGTGCAGTGCGTGCGGCCAGTCAGGGGAGTGCGGGTGCAGTGCGTGTGGCCAGTCAAGGGCCCATTGACAACAAATACTTGTGAGAGATTTTGAAGGCCTTTAATTGAGTGTCATTCATCCCTCAGGGTGCTGATTGGCTGCCATTCAATAGGCCGGGGGGGTGCAATGCTCAGGGCTCACATTCAAGACAAGGAATGATCGCAAGCTGGGGTTGCGCATGTCAGCACAATGAAAGTTCTCTGCAGGGCAGCAATGAGGACAGTATGTTCAAGGGATGGAGGAATTGGGTACCCACATTATCCAGATTCATGGGGGCATGGGGTGAGCGGGCAGCCATGTCTGTGTGTGGGGGGAGATACGGTGGGGGGGGCAGTGATGTCTGTATGGGGGAGGGGGGACAGCAATGTCTGTGTGGGGGTTGTGATGGCCAGCGATGAGGCCAGCTATGTGTGTGGGGGGGTTGTGGGGGCCAGCGATGTCTGTGGGGGGGGGGGGGTTGTGAGGGCCAGTGATGTCTGTGGGGGGGTGAGTTGTGGGGGCCAGCTATGTGTGGCGGGGTGGGGGGTTGTGAGGGCCAGCGATGTCTGTGGGGGGGGTTGTGAGGGCCAGCTATGTGTAGGGGGGGGGGGGTTGTGAGGGCCAGATATGTGTGTGGGGGTGGGGGGTTGTGAGGGCCAGCGATGTCTGTGGGGGGGGGGGGGGGGTTGTGGGGGCCAGCGATGTCTGTGGGGGGGGAGGGGTTGTGGGGGCCAGCTATGTGTGGCGGGGTGGGGGGTTGTGAGGGCCAGCGATGTCTGTGGGGGGGGTTGTGAGGGCCAGCGATGTCTGTGGGGGGGTGGGTTGTGGGGGCCAGCTATGTGTGGGGGGTGGGGGGTTGTGAGGGCCAGCTATGTGTAGGGGGGGGGTTGTGAGGGCCAGCTATGTGTGTGGGGGTGGGGGGTTGTGAGGGCCAGCGATGTCTGTGGTGGGGGGGGGTTGTGGGGGCCAGCGATGTCTGTGGGGGGGGGGTTGTGAGGGCCAGCTATGTGTGGGGGGGTTGTGAGGGCCAGCGATGTCTGTGGGGAGGGTTGTGGGGGCCAGCGATGAGGCCAGTGATGTCTGTGGGGGTTGGATGGCAGTGATCTGGATGCTGGGAGGTCTTTTCAATGATCTCCCAGCGATGTGCGCATGCGTGGGTTCCCACTCATCCTGCCAATGTCAGGCTCTTTGGTGCAAATAGGCCCCGCCCCTGGGTTTTTAATGATATTCACGATTGTGACCTCTGCAGTGCACAGAGTGAGGAGATTTGGGTCTGAAGTTGCACTGAAAAATCAGCTGTGATCTAGACCAGTTTTCCCGCCAATTCAGCACTATTGGGAGAATCGCCCCCATGGTTCCTATCCCTTTGCTCACCTCCTGTTCATGTGTGTATCAAGATACACCTTGTACGTTTCCACCACCTCCACTGGCAGTGTGTTCCAGGCACCCACCACCCTCTGTGTGAAAAACTTTCCCTGCACATCTCCCCTAAACTTTCCCCCTCTTACCTTAAACCTGTGCCCTCTTGTAGTTGACCTTTCCACCCTGGGAAAAAGCCTCTGACTATCCACCCTGTCTGTGCCTCTCATAATTTTGTGGACCTCTATCAGGTCTCCCCTCAGCCTCCGTCTTTCCAGTGAAAACAATCCAAGTTTATTCAACCTCACTTCAGCCCTAAAGCCCTCCAGGCCGGGCAACATCTTTGTGAACCTTCTTTGCACCCTCTCCAAAGCATCCATGTCCTTCCAGTAGTGTGGCGACCAGAACTGCATGCAATTGACCTTTCTTGAATCCTTAAAAGACATTCCCCTTTAATGAGAGTTATATCATATGATGCCGCGATTGTACAATGAAGTGACTATCCTTCTCACCTAACCGTCATCAGAGCTTTACACAACGTCCACATTGATGGTTTCAATGCTAATCAATTTAACCTTATATTTCCTGCCTTATATTGTAAAGGAAGACATGATGCCCTTGACATTCCCAGATATTTAATGTAAGAACTGGCTAGTCGATTCATCAGTTTCCTGCTGTCCAGCTAATCTCCGAGATTAACACACATCTTTATCTGACAGAGCCCTTGAGGTGTGGCTAACCTTGATGGGACACTGGACCCACAGAAAATTCTCACAACCTGCTAGGATGGAATTAGCTAAAGCAGGTAGGAGAGAGCTTGCAAGGAGCATAAGCATAAGCACCAGCATGTACTTGTTGGGGCAAATGGCCCATTTCTGTCCGGTCAATACTTTGTTATTCAGCTTTCTGTTATGCAAGTTTCCTCAGCAATGGATTCTAAAAACGGGATTTTCCATCCGCGCTCTCCCCAAGGTCAGAAATTCCCGGCCAATGTCAACAGACCTTTGAATGGTCCACCGAATTTTCTGTTCCACCCGCTATGATTCCCGTGGTGGACAGGATGGGAAAACTCTGCCCGAAATGTCTTCAACTATATGGTCCCCAGTGGGAGAATCAATGGGTATAGATATACAGTACATCTATCCTGACCACTTACAAATAGCTTGAGCACAGCTTTTCAGTTTGATTAGTACTTTTTTTCCATGCCCAAGATATTGACACACCTTGAATGAAAATTCTTCAGATGCAGAGGGGTGAGTGAACTGAGTGGTAGAGATTTTAACCATTATGAAAGAGATTGATGCGGTAGACACTCAGACCGGAATTTTACTGGCACGCCCGCCCCGAATCCGCGAGCGGGCAAGGCTCGGAGAATGGCATTCTCCATTGGCCTCGAGCAGAATCATATGAACCTCGGGTGGACTTGCCGGAAAAATTCCACCCACAGGGTACGTTTCTACTTGCAGGTGACACCGGAACTAGAGGCCATCAACTGTCTCGAATTAATCCAATAAAGAATTCAGGAGTAACTTTATTCAGAGGTTAACTAAAGGGAAAACATGGACACATTTAAGGAGAAGATATTCAGGGACACATGAGGGAGAAAGGAATAGAAGGACATGCTGATGAGATTAGATGATAAAAGTTGAGATAAGGGCCGTGTAGAACATAAACACTAACATGGACCAGTCAGACCAAATGGTCTATTTCTGTGCTCTTCATAATTTATAACGATTTGTTATCAAGTGAGATTGACCTTTCACCTGTGGGATCTGGAACAAGTTCAACTTGGACAGCTGAAGAGACGCCTTGATCAGTCGGGTAGCAGAGCTTTATATGAAAAGATTTGGAACAATTTAAATTCCATCTGAGCTCACCCAAGGAAAGTGGTGCTACATTTGCCATTTTTAAAACTTCATTGACAGGGTGTAGGTGTCACTGGCTAGGCCAACATTTATTGGCCATCCCAAGTTGCATTTGAGACGGTGGAGGTGAGCTGCCTTCTTGAACCACTGCAGTGGTGTAGGTACACCCACAGTGCTGTTAGGGAAGGAGTTCCAGGATTTTGACCCAGCAACAGTGAAGGAGCGGTGATATAGTTCCAAGTCAGGATGTTGAGTGATTTGGCAGAGAACCTCCAGGTGAAGGTATTCCCAGGTATCTGCTGCTCTTGCCCTTCTAGATGGAAATGGTCAGGATTTGGAAGGTGTTGCCTAAGGAACTTTGGTGAGTTCCTTCAGTACATCTTGTTGACGGTAAGCACTGCTGTTACTGTGCTTGGCGGTGGTGGGATTGAACGTTTGTGGAAAGAGTAACAATGCTTTGTCCTGGATGATGTTGAGCTTCCTGAGTGTTGTTGGAGCTGCACCCATCCAGACAAGTGGAGCATATTCCATCACATATCCCACTCAAAGGTATAGGGGCCAGAACATTCTGGCTGTTCACGCTGATGGAATCTTCCGGTCCTGCTGATGGCGCGGCCTCACCGCAGGTTTCCTGGCAACAAGAGGTGCATCCAATGGGAAACCCCATTGACAGCAGCAGGGCTGAACAGGAAAGCGGCCAATGGCGGGCTGTCTCCTGTCGCCGCAAAACGTGCAGCGGATTGTGCAGTAAATCCCGCCCATGATGATTAAAAACTCCAAGCTCCCCCAAGTCGCACAGGGAAAATCTTGGCGTCCCCTTCCTGAACTTTCCCATCAACTTGCCCCCATCCTGTCTCTTTCCTCCTACAAGACTTTCTCTGAAATGATCTCAGCGAGGTCCATCAGGTTGGCCTCTTGGAGTATGAGCTCCCTGATTGAGGTAATGATTGTCAGCCCAATCAAGAAGTCTCACCTGTGTATAATATGAAAAGTGTCAGGGACACTCACACTCCAGATTCTGGCTTTGTACCTGAAGCACTCTTAGGAGTGGAATAGAGCTTGTAAATAAAGGGAATCTGGTGAAGGGACACCAGCTTCTGAGCGGTTATCTCACTCTCCATAGTCGACCTACATGTTGGTGCCCAGCTGGCAGCCTCTATCCACCCAATCTCCCTGGCCTGCCTGCCAGCCAACACTTCCCACCTGTTTTCGGAAGGCAGATGGTCAGCAGGGTGTAGGCAAAGCATGGGAGTTAAAATACCCTAGGCCTCAATATTAAGGCGAGAATGCTTGGCACAAGCTGCACATAAAACCCATTGGCTGTTAAAATCAACCTCATAGCCTTACACTCTTATTACCTGAATCCTTGTAAAACTCCACCATTTCCTGGTATTTTACTGAATCGATTTGCCATTTTCAATTCTCTCAACTCTCTCTTCCCACTCTATCTTTACATTCCTCCATGTGTTCCTCTCCCTCGGGCCATCTGATTTGGCCCATGACTAAGGCCAAGGCTCTTTGATATGGGTGCATCATCCGTGGATAAATAAGAAAGTTAAGGATTGTATCAAATTGAAAGAACACCATTTAAGTCTGCAAAGATCCATGATAAGTCAGAACGAGGCAGCAGTCTCGTCCCTCAGGTCCCTGGGAAGGCCCAACAATGGCCACTTAAGTGTCTGATGGAAACTTAATTTTGATAGACCTTCCCTCGAGTTCTCCAGCTTGTGGACAAGATTCTCATCACCAACGGTAAATTTAATCCATGGTCACCATTACTGATATGAGAATTTAAATTCTGGAATGGACATTGAATACATTATTAATCCAGGCCTCAGGATTATTGGTTCAATAACATCATCTTTGTGATGCTGATTGCAAAATCTTTATTATGTTATGATTATTTGGGCAGGTATTTTTCTCTGTGTAGCTATGGAAATGTAAGTTATTGTCACATAGAAACAAGGGAAGATATATGGGAAGATATATGAGTTTGTGTCTTTATATGCCCTGTTTGTGAACAGAACTCCCACTTACCTGATGAAGGAGCAGCGCTCCGAAAGCTAGCGGCTTGTGCTACCAAATAAACCTGTTGGACTTTAACCTGGTGTTGTGAGACTTCTTACTGTGTTTGCCCCTGTCCAACACCGGCATCTCCACATCAAGATATATGGGCACAGAGGAGACCATTTGACCCATCGAGTCTGCCTGTGTCATTCTATCACGTGTTACACATGAAAAGAAAAAACAAAGGGCATATGATCTTACCTGCCATTCACACCCCGCTCCTGCTGCTGCGAGGTTGAAAGGTGGGAAAATCCGTCGGCACGAACACTGGTAAGATTCCGGCCAAAGACTTGCAAACTTAGATTTTCACAACCACCGGATATCCCAAAGCGCTTTACAGCCAATAAGATATTTTTGAAGTTTAGTCACTTGGTAATGTAGGAAACTGTAGCCAATTATGTGCACAGCAAACCTCCACAAACAGCAATGTGATAATCCTTTTTTGTGATGTTGATCAAGGGATACATATTGGCCAGGACACTGAAGATAAATACTCTGCTCTTCTTCACAAATTAGGAGCAGGTGGAGGCCACTCTGCCCTTGGCCTGCTCCACCATTCAACAAGAACATGGTCAACCTGATTGTAACCTCAAGTCCACATTCCCGCCCACCCCGATCACCTTTCACCCCCTTGTTAATCAAGAATATACCTCACTCTGCCTTAAAATAATTTTAAAGACTCTGCTTCCACTGTCATTTGTGGAAGAGACTCATAACCCTCTGAGAGAAATAATTTCTCCTCATCTCTGTCTTAAATGAGGAATCCCTCATTTTTAAACAGTGCCCCCCCCCCCCTCCAGTTCTAGATTCTCTGACAAGAGGAAACATCTGCTCCATGTCCACTCCATGTCGCGGGATCTTTACATCCACCCACAGCAAGTAGATGAGGGGGGGGTCTCACTTTAACATCTCATCCAAAAGACAGCACCTCTGACAGCGCAGCATGCCCCCAGCGCTGCACTGGAGTGCCAGCCTTGATTTTTCTTGCGAGTGGGACTTAAAATCCTGACTTAATGGTGATGTACTAACAACTGTGCCAGCACTGATGCACAAGCTCATGTATTTCAATGTCTTGTGTTCATAAGCTGCATTGGCACTCAGTGCCTCTTGAACCTGAGTCTCCGGGAGAAGCAAGTGCGCTTTGCATACGTACGAACCCAGAGACACAAACATACCCATCTCTCTCTCTCTTTTCCCCTGGCCTGCCCCTTTTCAGCTCAAACCTCTGATTAAACGCAGTCAAGATTTTATTCAAACCAATTCTTTTTTTTTACAGAAACGAAACTAACTGCAGATGCCGGAAAATCGGAAGTAAAAAATAAAAACTGCTGGTATGGCGTTCTGCTGGTTAGACCACACCTGCGGAGAGCAGGAAGGTTAGCATTCCAACGGTGAATAGGGTTTGTTTGCTCAATAAAAGCCATCAGACAGAGTGAGGGGTGAATGTGTGAAATCAAAACCTACCAGAAATCCAAATATAGATAAGAACAATGTCTAAAGTTGTTTTTGTTGTTCTTCCTCTCTCTCATATTCTCACACATACCACTCTCACATCAACTCTCACCAACCTTTACAGATGCACCATAGAAATCAAATCAAATCAAATCAAATCAAAATCACAAAGTATCCTTTCTGGTTGTTTTACAGATTGGTCTGGCTCCTGCTCTGACCAAGACCGCAAGAAACTACAAAGGGTGGTGAATGAAGCCCCGTCCATCACGCAAACCAGCCTCCCATCCATTGACTCTGTCTACACTTCCCGCTGTCTCAGAAAAGCAGCCAGCATAATTAAGGACCCCACGCACCCCGGACATTCTCTCTTCCACCTTCTTCCATCGGGAAAAAGATACAAAAGTCTGAGGTCACGTACCAACTGACTCAAGAACAGTTTCTTCCCTGCTGCCATCAGACTTTTGAATGGACTTACCTTATGTTAAGTTGATCTTTCTCTGCACCCTAGCTACAACTGTAACATTACATTCTGCACCCTCTGCTTTCCTTCTCTATGAATGGTATGCTTTGTCTGTATAGTACACAAGAAACAATATTTTTCACTGTATACTAATATATGTGACAATAATAAATCAAATCAAACATAGGAGAGATGATGGCATGATGATATTGTCACAGGATGATGGCATGATGATATTGTCCAGAGACCAAGGGTAATGTTCTGGGGACCCAGGTTCAAATACCACCATGGCAGACGGTGAAATTTGAATTCAATAAAAACCTGAAATTGGAAGTCTAATGGCAAACATGAAACCATTGTCACTTGTTGTTAAAAAAAAACAATCTGGTTCACTAATTTCCTTTAGGGAAGGAAATCTGCCGTCCTTACCTGGTCTGGCCTACACGTGACTCCAGAGCCACAGCAATGTGATTGACTCCTACCATCCTTTGAAATGGCCTAGCCAGCCATTCAGTTGATGCGTAACAAACACTAGCCTTGCCAGTGACGCACACATCCCATGAATGAATAAAGCAAAAATAAATTACCCACTTTACTTATTTCACATTCCTGTAAATTGTTGTCATTTTTGTAAAATATGAACTCATCTGTCAGGGCAAAATTTGACCAGCCCGAAAATCAGGAATGGGGATTGTGACACCTAATCACCAGATGCCCATTCAAAGTGACACAGGCAGTACAACAACAGGAAGCTCCCACAAACAGCAATATGATAACACAAGGAACAAGAACAAAGAAAAGTCCAAGCCTGTGCCGATCATGATGCCCTAACTAAACTGAAAAAACCCTTCTGCCCTTACTGGAGCTGTCCCTCTATTCCCTCCCTATTCATTTACCCATCCAGATGTCTCTTAAACATTGCTAATGTGCCTGCTTCCACCACCTCCTGAGGCAGCGCATTCCAGGCACCCACCATTCCCTGCGTGAAAAACTTCAACCGCACATCTCCCTTAAACTTTCCCCATCTCACCTTGAACCTGCACCCGCCCCCCCATGTAATTGACACTTCCACCCTGGGAAAAGCCTCTGACTATCCACCCTGTCTATGCCTCTCATAATTTTGTAGACCTTTATCAGGTATCCCCTCAGCCTCGGTCTTTCCAGTGAAATGGATCATGATCAGGTGTTTATGTTTATTCAAGAATAAATATGGGAAGGACATTGGAATAACACCCCCTGCTCTTTTTCAACATACTGCCATGAAATCTTTCACATCTCCCCCGAGTGTAGGCTTGGTTTCACATCTCATCCAAAAGAGGGCACCTCCAACAGTGCAGCACTCATTCAGTTCTGCGCGGGAGTGTCAGCCTTCATTATTGTGCTCAAGCCCTGGAGTGGCTTAAACCCAGAAACTTGTGACTCAGAGGCAAGAGTGCTACTAACATAAGCTTCAGCTGACACAGCCAAAGCTACAGAGAGGGTGTCAAAGGTCACAGAGGACAAAGTAAGGTTTATCGATGTTGCGCCACTAAAGGAGATTGATAGGAGGAAGGTCATTCTCTTCCTTGAGGAGCTAGGAGACGCTACCCAACATGTGCTAAGAAGACAATGACTGGAATTTTACCACCCGGTCCACCACAGGAATCAGAGCAGCCGAGGGAGGAACATGGAAAGGTCCATTGACCTGAAGCGGGATTTTACGACCTTGCTCATCCTGAAACCGTAAAATCCCGCCTGAGGTCAATGGACCTTTCCATGATCCGCCCCTCGGCCGCTCCGATTCCTGTGGTGGGCAGGGTGGTAAAATTCCAGCCAGTGAGGTAACTGTGGTGGTCAATGCCACCTGTCTAGCTCCAAGGAGCAGGATGCAGTGCTGCAAGAAGTTTCACGATCTTACATGAGTGGTCAAAGTTAGTAGCTACCATATCTTACATTCGCCTCTCGCACTGTTCCAGTAACAATATACTCTTCACTCTCTTACCAAAAATCTAGATCAACCACATCTCCAATCTTATGTTCATGTGTTGCAATTCACCCTCAGAAACTAGAGCCACTAACTCACATCTCATAGCTTGACGCACTGCTAGCTATTCAACTGTGCAGGCACATCACACGACACCAGACTCACTGATACATTTCTCTCTCTTCTCCAAGATGTGGTGGCCACGATAAACAGCATTGGCAGTAAGCCTGGGCAACAGGGCACACAGCCACTGCTGATCTCCAGCTGGGAGCTGTTGTCACCAAGGCAGTGCCCATTGGCACTGCTGAAGCCATCAAGGCTGATGGTATGTTCCTGCCAAACATACCTTATCAAATCCAACTTACCTTCATCCCATCATCTGGTATGATATACAAGCTGCAGATGGTGTAGTCATGTGCACCTTGCTTCCTCCGGATCCAACCCTCCTCCCCCATCAAAGCCTCTGTGCATTTATACTTTGAGACGCCAAAAACCAGCCACCTGGTCAGCCAATGCTTACCGAGCCACTCAATCTGATACTTGCCACCATCACCTCAGGTAATGTCCCTCTATGTAACATCGAGGAAGGATCAACATCATCAGGCATGAGTGGGCTGCAGCCAGTCTGGGGAAAGGATCACAAGGGTACCAATTTGCCAGAGAGCGAGGTTATACATCAGTTCTGCCCTGAGGGCTCGGATGGGGACTTCGACGCTGCTTCTGGCTTAGGTGAGGGTAGGGGAAAAGAATGACACAGTAGGTTCAATGGTCGCAAAATCAGTTCCGTGGTGCCAATATTTTCTGTGCCACGTTAGGTATTTTAGGAGAAAAGGGACATTCACTTTGAACCTGGCACTACTGAATCCAATATTGTTGAGGGTGTTAGTGCAGGTGTTAGGTGTGTTCTTGGAGGTGTGCAGAGTGGCAGGGCATGAGGTTAGTCAGCATGTTAAGCTGCCCTGATTGCTGCCCCATCATTTTCAACATTGCACATTATTTAAAACTGTGGTTTCAACACACACACACATTTGAACATTTGGAGTGGCCCAGTGGTTAGCACTGCTGCCTCACAGCACCAGGGACCCAGGTTCAATTCCAGTTTGGGTCACTGTCTGTGTGGAGTTCGTATGTTCTCCCCATGTCTGCGTAGATTTCCTCCGGGTGCTCCAGTTTCCTCCCACACTCCAAAGATGTGCCGGTTAGGTGGACTGGCCTTGCAAAATTGCCCCTTAGCATCAGGGGGATTAGCAGGGTAAATATGTGGGGTTACAGGGACAGGGCCTAGGTGGGATTGTTGTCAGTGCAGATTCGACGGGCTGAATGGCCCATACATATAGGGGATTCTATGATTCTATGTGTTCATCAGCAAGAGTGACCCTCTGCTAGGGCCATTCAAAAGCCTCAGTATCCAGGCTACCTGCTGAGAGCACTCCTCCTCCTTCTCACTTGATGCTGCCTCTGCTCCATCTCCCTCTGACGCTACAACCCAAGATGAACTACGATTCCAGCCCCATGACTGAGATAAAGTGCCCTCGCAGTGGCAAGCAGCAACTTTCCAGCAATCAGTGTTACTCCCTCATGACTGTACTGAGCTGTTATCAACACCTCCAAACATCCAGCACTTCCACAAACTTTGACTTAAAGATAGGGGCGGCACGGTGACACAGTGCCTCACAACACCAGGGACCAGGGTTCAATTCCAGTGTTGGATGACTGTCTTTGCACATTCTCCCCATGTCTGTGTGGGTTTTCTCCTGGAAAATTAGCATGTGTGGGTTTTCTCCTGGAAAATAACCAATCAACCTAACCCGCACATCTTTGGACTGTGGGAGGAAACTGGAGCAGCCGGAGGAAACCCACACAGACATGGGGAAAATGTGCAGACTCCACACAGACAGTGACCCAAGGCCGAAATTGAACCCGGGTCCCTGGCACTGTGAGACAGCAGTGTTAACCACTATGCCATCATGCCGTCCAATCTTGCTGATGAACATATGTATGTGTATTTAAAAGGCAAGAATCAACTGAAGTGCAAGCCAGTCGCCTGATTAGGTGCTGACCAATTTCATGTCCTGCCAACTATGCACACTTCCAAGCACACACCTCATACCCGTGCTAATGCCCATAACAGCATTGCGCCCAGTTAACACCATGCTCGACATAAGTGTGAACACCGGAATGCCCTTGTTGTCCTAAACTTGCACAGAAGATACTGGCACCATGGAGCTGCATTTTGCAACCACTCAGCCCGTTACCTCATTCCCTCCAGCAATGAATGTAACCGAGCACAAAAGAGATTGTGAGCAGTTTTGGGCACCGTATCTAAGGAAGGATGCGCTGGCCTTGGAAAGGGTCCAGAGGAGGTTCACAAGAATGATCCCTGGAATGAAGAGCTTGTTGTATGAGGAACGGGCGAGGACTCTGGGTCTGTATTCATTGGAGTTCAGAAGGATGAGGGGGGGATCTTATTGAAACTTACGGGATACTGCGAGGCCTGGATAGGGTGGACATGGAGAGGATGTTTCCACTAGTAGGAAAAACTAGAACCAGAGGGCAGAAGCTCAGGCTAAAGGGACAATCCTTTAAAACAGAGAGGAGGAGGAATTTCTTCAGCCAGAGAGTGATGAATCTGTGGAACTCTTTGCCGCAGAAGGCTGTGGAGGCCAGGTCATTGAGTGTCTTTAAGACAGAGATAGATAGGTTCTTGATTGATAAGGGGATCAGGGGTTATGGGGATGAGAAAAATATCAGCCATGATTGAATGGCGGAGCAGACTTGATGGGCCGAGTTGCTTGATTCTGCTCCTATGTCTTATGGTCTTATAGATGTGGGATGAGACATTCACGTGAAAGAGGGAATGACTGAGTGAGGGAAAGGAATGAAGAGATGATGGGGAGAAAGAAGAGAATGTGAGGAATAAAGGGAGGGAATAAGAGGGAGAAAAGGAGGGGAGCTGAACAGGCTTGGAGGGAAGATTTCAGTATGTTCATCTCTGGTCCAACCAGGTTATGCTGCAAATTATAAGTATTATATGGAGCCGGGAAATATACTTCCTGGTATCCACGCCAGTCAAAACAAGGCTGCTTTGATTAAAAACAAAAGGGAGGCCTGGCAACATCTGTGGAGAGAGAAAGAGAATTAAACATCGGAAACTTCCGCCCTCGTCGCGGCTGGGATTCTCCGGCGCCACTGAGAGTGAATGGAGTCTTAGCCGGAACGTCAAAATCTCCGTTCTCACTTGCAGTGGGGCGGACACAGAGGAGATTGGAGAATCCCACCCAATGTTTCAAGTCAAATATGATCCTTCTTCAGATTCTTCCTCAGTTCTATATTTTATCTCATTGCTTTTTTAAAAAATGTGCACAGGAACAACAATTAAAGAGCACATGTCATGTACAGAACATGCCTGATGTGAAAATGCAACTGTGTCGTCGACAAGGCTTTTCAAGCTTTGTTCACTTTCCCTTTCTGATTTATTGCACAATTCTATTTGATTTGATTTGATTTGATTTGATTTATTATTGTCACATGTATTAACATACAGTGGAAAGTATTGTTTCTTGCACGCCATACAGACAAAACATACCATTCACAGAGAAGGAAATGAGAGAGTGCAGAATGTAGTGTTACAGTCATAGCTAGGGTGTGGAGAAAGATCAACTTAATGCAAGGTAAGTCCATCCAAAAGTCTGACAGCCGCAGGGAAGAAGCTATTCTTGAGTCAGTTGGTATGTGACCTCAGACTTTTGTATCTTTTTTTCCCGAAGAAAGAAGGTGGAAGAGAGAATGTCCGGGCTGAGTGGGGTCCTGAATTATGCTGGCTGCTTTGCCAAGGCAGCGGGAAGAGGAGACAGTCAATGGATGGGAGGCTGGTTTGCGCGATGGATTGGGCTACGTTCATGACCTTTTGTAGTTCCTTGCAGTCTTGGGCAGAGCAGGAGCCATACCAAGCTGTGATACAACCAGAAAGAATGCTTCCTATGGTGCATCTTTAAAGGTTGATGACAGTCGTAGCTGACATGCCAAATTCCCTTAGTTTTCTGAGAAAGTAGAGGCGTTGGTAGGCTATCTTAACAATAGTGTCAGCATGGGGGGACCAGGACAGGTTGTTGGTGATCTGGACACCTAAAAACATGAAGCTCTCGACCCTTTCTACTTTGTCCCCATTGATGTAGACAGGGGCATGTTCTCCTTTACGCTTCCTGAAGTCGATGACAATCTCTTTTATTTTGTTGACACTGAGGGAGAGATTCTTGTTGCTGCACCAGTTCACCAGATTCTCTATCTCATTCCTGTACTCTGTCTTGCCATTGTTTGAGATCCGACCCACTACGGTGGTGTCGTCAGCAAACTTGAAAATCAAATTGGAGGGGAATTTGGCCACACAGTCATGGGTGTATAAGGAGTATAGTAGGGGGCTGAGAACACAGCCTTGTGGGGCACCGGTGTTGAGAATGATTGTGGAGGAGGTGTTGTTGCCTATCCTTACTGATTGTGGTCTGTGAGTGAGGAAGTTCAGGATCCAGTCGCAGAGGGAGGTGCCGAGGTCCAGGCCACTGAGTTTGGAGATGCGTTTTGTGGGAATAATCGTGTTGAATGCTGAGCTGTAGTCAATAAATAGGAGTCTGACATAGGTGTCCTTGTTATTTAGGTGTTCCAGGGTTGAGTGCCAGGCCAGGGAAATGGCGTCCGCTGTGGACCTGTTGCGGCGGTAGGCAAACTGTAGTGGATCCAGGCAGTCCGGGAGGCTGGAATTGATTCGCGCCATGACCAACCTTTCGAAGCACTTCATAATGATGGATGTCGGAGCCACCAGCCGATAGTCATTAAGGCACGCTGCTTGGTTTTTTCTGAGGTAACGGGATGTTGGTGATCTTCTTGAAGCAGATAGGGACCTCAGATTGTTGTAAAGAGAGGTTGAAGATGTCTGTGAATACCCCCGCCAGCTGATCCACGCAGGATCTGAGTGCACGACCGAGTTCTCCATCCGGGCCAGTTGCTTTCCGTGGGTTGACCTTCAAGATAGCTGCTCTGACATCTGCAATGGTGACCTCATTTTTAAATCCTCACAGGAGTTCATACATTTTTGATGTAATTTCATACAACGTAGTTCTGGAACAAGAATAGATAGTTGTGTTTCCAGTTCTTTTGGATGAAGCGACATTCCACATGTCATTGTTAATCCATTCATGAAACCACAGAAAATGATGGACTATAATATTATAGTCTTCCTGTTCATGCATCATATAAATGGCCTTTTTCAGTCCTTTTGAATTATTTTCATTTCCACTCAGCATCCTCCATTTGATTCTCAGGACCCCACTATCAATAGCATCGACCCTACCCCTTAGGCATTTCATTCATCCTTCATTCCCTTCCTTGGCCCACCCACTCCTACCCCTTACAGCACCACCTCACCCAGGGTGCGAGGCCCTTCCCTCCACTGCACTGGAGCACCAATCTCTGCCTGCCCTCCCTTTCAACACCCACCACCTTGGGCCACAGAGTTCAACATGGAAACATGCTTACCGTAGTCACAATTGCACAAAGCTGACTGGTGCGTGCTACCTGTAAACAATCACGGACCAGGAACCACGAGATTCTTGCATGTCACTAACTTTATCCTGACAGCAGAACTTAATTGAAAATATGCAAATGTATTGCAAGCATGAAACTGTTACATCCCAATGCAATTCTTGCCATGCCACTAAAACACCACTAACTTTATCTCCAACCAATTATTGGGAGATTGAAATTTAACATTTGGACCCCACACGCTCTCATAGGTTCCTTACAACCCCCTCCATTTCACCGCTATGCTAGCTTTATTCCATGACTAATGTTGTCTCTTGATAGGTCACAGTGAAGGTGCTGGGAAAGGCCAGGGGTTGTGGTGGGTTCAACTGCAGATATCCAGGTGCAGTCTGTACCATGTTTGAAGTTAAGTTTATTTGTCACAAGTAAGCTTACGTTAACACTGCAATGAAGTGACTGTGAAAATACCCTAGTTTAGGTACACTGAGGGAGAATTTAGCATGGCCAATGCACCTAACCAGCACGTCTTTCAGGAAACCGGAGCACCTGGAGGGAACCCATGCAGGCACGGGGAGAACTGCACAGACAGTGACCCAAGCCAGGAATCGAACCCGGGTCCCTGGCGCTGCAAAGCAGCAGTGCTAACCACTGTGCCACCATGCCACCCCTTGGTTTCACCAGCAGACAATCAGACAGGAGCGAAGTGAGGCAATATTACAGAGCTGGAATGAGGCAGTCATACCAATGGCACAAATCTGGGGTTGGATGCTCATTCTGGGATTAAATGTGACAGCAATGTGTCAACGGATTGATTTAATCTCAGAGTGTTGTCAGGAAGAGGGGTGGAGTGGAGTGGGGTGGGGGAGAGCTCGGGAACGGAACTTGGAGCAGGGATTGAAAACAATGGGTGGAATTTTACCGGCACGTTGCCCGAGGTTTATACGATCCCGCCAGAAGCCAACAGAGAATGCCATTCTCCGAGCCTCGCCCGTCTCCAGAATCGGGGCGGGCATGCCGGTAAAATTCCAGCCAATGACTTCAGTCTTCCCGATATTTAACTGGAGGAAATTTCTTCTCCTCCAAGTCCTGGATGTTAGAGAAGCAGTCTGATCATTTGGTGTCAGTGGAGGAGTCGAGTGAGGTGGCAGAGTTGGATGCTGTCAGTGGATGCATGAAAATCAATACCTTTGGAAATTGTCGCTGAGGGGCAGCGTATCGATGAGAAGTAGGAGGCTGCCAGGGATTAATCTCTGTGGGACAGCAGAGCTAAAAGTGTGGGAGCAGGAAAAGAAGTCATTGCAAGTGATTGTATAGCCTGATTGTATAGACATGCAGGTGAGGGCAACCCTGTTCAACTGGACAACAGTGGAGAGGCATTGAAGGAGGATTGTGTGGTCAAACATATGAACGGTTGCAGACAGGTCATGAAGGAAGAGTTTATCTTGGTCACGATTGTGTAGAATGTCATTATGTGACTTGATGAGTGTTTGTTTTGAAACTGTGACAAGGGTAGAAATCAGATTGGAGGGATTCAGGCATGACATTCCAGGAACCTTGGTATGGTGGGGGACGGTGCCGGGTCCTCGGAATCCTGGCTTCCAACTTCAGAGTGGGACTGGAAGCTGGGCCTTCTCCACTGGGAGGCATTCCCTGTGGAACATTCACTCTTCCCCCCCACCCACCAGTGGTCATCTGCCTGGGAAGACAACAGGCAGGGGATTCAGTTGGCCCTGGCAAAGTCTTGGTTCTAGAGTTCAGAGTCTGAGGGCATAGCGGTCATCGTACCTTTTACCTCTTCCTCGCCACTTCACGAGAGTGGCAACACATTTGTCTCCACTTTTGATTAAGAAGGGCCTTGGTGACGGAGATCATGCTTCTGGTACACTTGGAGAACATTCTCGGTGCTGACGAGAGCAGGTCCTGTCTCGGCACGTTTTGCAGGTTGAGTCATGCAGCATAAAAGTCCGTGTTATCTCGGACACATTTCTCAAGGGGATGCTTTGCTAAGCATACCACCCATTCTGCCAAACTATTCAATTGTGGATAGACAGGGCTACTTGCGATGTGCTCAAAGTCCTACTTTTGAACAAAGCCCTTGAGGTCCCTGGAGATGAACTGCCGTGCATTGTCCATCATTATCCTTTGGAGAATGTCATGTGTGACAAAGTGTCTCTTCAGCTTGCCGATGACTGTGTTGTTTTTCTGATCAGACAGATAGTCGATTTCACACCAACCAGAATATGAGTCAACCAGGACTAAGTACTGTTTTTCATTCTATTGGAATATGCCTGCCACCATGAGTGACCATGGGAGGTTTGGGATCTCATGTAGATGTAGTGACTCTTTGGTTTGATGAGGCTTGAGTGCATTGCACAGTGCACAGCTGGACACGACCCTCTCTATGTCCGCATATCTGGAGGGATAGTGCAAGGATTCTTTGTTGCTTCCAACCCTGGGTGCCTTTGGTGGAGTTGCTGGGTGTAGTACCTCTGCAGAGAGGTAGGAATGGATAAATGCTTGCCACGCAGTATCAGTCCATCTTGGTACGGTTAGCTCCTCTCTCATTGTAAAGAGTGAGTGGAGGTCATGGGGAAGCTCCTTTGATGACTCGGGTCACCCTTTCATACTGACATCGTGAAGCTGCCTGCATGTGAGATCCGCCTGTAAACAGCTTTGGGTTCATCAATTCTACAAAGTGACAATACTTGAATCATCATGATGCCAATGTGATGCTCACAATCTGCCTGGTGGGTGAGTAAGCCCTGGAGAGGGCACCAGCAAGGTATAGCACCTTACTGCGTTTGTCAAAGACATTGAGATTGCAGCATTGCAGCTTGAACATCACACGCTGTAGCCCTGCTGACACAGTACAAAGAGGCTTGTTGAGAATAGTTATGTGTGGCTAATGACCAGTTTCAACATTGGCAGCACGGCCATAGATGAAGTCATGAAATTTCTGGCAAGTGAAGGCTAGAGCAAGGAGTTCCTTTTCGCTCTGTGCATAGCGAGTTTCTGTTTTAGTCAGGATCCTTGATGCCCATGTTGGGAGGCATCTGCCGATAAAATTATTGGCAGATGCAGCGAAGTTCCTATGCTATCTCAGCCAGCTCAGGACACCAAGTAGACATCGCTGGATTGACGACAAGCAGAAGAGTTTATTCAACAATCTTCACAGCTCTAACATGCTGTGTGTCTGCCTGTGCTGGGGAGAACTCATGTTACTGACACATCATCCCGGGTGTACGTGTGACCAGCTGGTCTACAGCACCCCATTCTGTGGAATGTATTAAGTGATGGCTCGATCTGTGTGGTCTTGTACATCACTCTCGATAGACATTGAGAAAATTGCGGCTGTTAATTCCACAGGGGAAATCTGCTGCATTTTTAATGTCTTCCCAAAAGGTTTCCATTTTGATTCCCTGCCCAAATAAATAGGCTACTTTCAGCCTTGGATGGTTTCATGTATATTTGTTGACAAGGAGAGAGAGGTGACCTGACCACTCCCCCCTCCCCACCCCCCCAGTCACACCTCCCACCACCACCCACCCCACCCCCTTGACTCCAAAATAAAAGCAAGATACTGCTGATGCTGGAAATTTGCAAATGAAAGCAGAAAGTGATGGAAAACATCAGCGGGTCTGGCAGCACTGGTGGAGAGAGAAACAGAGTTGAGGGGCAGGATTTTACGATCTCGCTTATCCCGTAACTATAAAATCCCGCCCGAACAGACATTTCTATGTTTCACCCCTCACCTGCTCCGATTCCTGGGGTGGGCGGGTCAGTAAAATTCCGGCCAACATTCTAGAGTCCAATGTGACTGTTCTTCAGAAGCCCTTGACTCTGTCTTGTTCAAACTCAAATTGTCCATTCCCCATGCTGTTTCCTTTTTGATTTGATTTATTATTGTCACATGTATTGGGATATAGCGAAAAGCATTGTTTCTTGCGCACTATACAGACAAAGTATACCATTCATAGAGAAGGAAAGGAGGAGAGAGTGCAGAATGTAGTGTTACAGTCATAGCTAGGATGCCGAGAAAGATCAACTTAATGCAAGGGAGGTCCATTCAAAAGTCTGATGGAAGAAGGGACGAAGCTGCTCTTGCAGCGGTTGGTACGTGTCCTCAGACATTTGTATCTTTTTCCCAATGGAAGAAGGTAGAAGAGAGCATGTCCGGGTTGCGTGGAGTCCTTGATTATGCTGGCTGCTTTTCCGAGTCCGAGACAGCGGGAAATGTAGACAGTGTCAATGGATGAGAGGCTGGTTTGAGTGATGGACTGGGCTTCATTCATGACACATTATAGATTATTTTCAAAACTACTAGCATTTTTAGAGCTGATGCGCGTTATCACACACGAGGCTTGATGCTCAGGAAATAAAGGCTTTTATTTGCTGTAACAACGAAGCTACTAATTATATACACGATCCCAGACTGAGGGGTCCCAGACAGAGCAGAGACCTTTATACCTCTCCCAGGAGGCGGAGCCCGACTGGGATATACCACAATAACTATAATACAAGGTGTAACAACCCAACCCTAACCCCAACAGCAACAAGTAGAACAACCCATCCCTAACCCCAACAGCAACATATATACATACTTGTAGTACTGGCCAGACCCTGGCTCAGTACTATCTAGTGGGAACCAACGATGGTTCACCACATTCACCCCTCCTTTGAAGACAAAGGCCGGCGGGGTACAAAAAAAACAGAATAATTTGTCATCAGTCTATAAGTTCAGACGGTCAGGGGGACCGCACCGTCGTTGTGACCTCCTCAATACCGGCGATGACACCGGAGTAGGCACTTGCGGTGGCGTTCTCCCCAAGGCGATGTCCAACTGTTCCTCCACAGACTCACGGGCCGGTTGACCCTGAGGTGATGGTAATCCATGGAGTTCAGACACGCCCTGAAGTGGCGATCATCCTCTGGACTCAGGCAAGCTGTACACGGGAGTAAAAGGGTTAAGTAATGGTCCCGATGCTGCCTGCGCCGTGTCTGGAGGGGAAACAAGAGTTATGGGGTTTGTAACAGGGGGTATGGGAGCGACAGGGGTTCCTACGTCCCCTGCTGACGCCAGGTCTCGGATCGAGACTGTGTCCTCTCGCCCGTCAGGGTATGCCACATAGGCATACTGAGGGTTGGCGTGGAGGAGATGGACCTGTTCGACCAATGGGTCGGACTTGCGGGCCCTTACATGTCGCCGCAGGAGGACGGGTCCTGAGTACGTCAACCAAGACGGTAATGAGGTCCCAGAGGATGACTTCCGAGGGAATGAAAACATCCTCTCATGGGGAGTAGCGTTGGTTGCCGTACACAGGAGTGAGCGTATGGAATGGAGCGCATCAGGGAGCACCTCTTGCCAATGGGAGACTGGAAGGCTTTTTGACTTCAACGCCAGTAAGACAGCCTTCCAGACTGTAGCATTCTCACGTTCCACCTGTCCGTTACCCCTAGGGTTGTAGCTCGTGGTTCTACTAGAGGCAATCCCGTATGAGAGCAGATATTGCCTCAAGTCATCACTCATGAACGACGAGCCCCTGTCGCTGTGAATGTAGCTGGGGTACCCGAACAGGCTAAAAAGATCACGGAATGCCTTGATAACCGTGGCAGCGGATGTATCAGAGCAGGGAACAACAAAAGGGAATCGAGAGTACTCATCAATGATGTTGAGGAAGTACACATTCCGATCTGTTGAGGGAAGGGGGCCCTTAAAATCGACACTCAGTCTCTCGAAGGGACGAGTGGCCTTGACTAATTGTGCCCAGTCAGGTCGGTAAAAGTGCGGTTTGCATTCCGCGCATACCCGACAGCTTCTTGTTATGGACCTGACATCCTCCACCGAGTAGGGCAGGTTGCGGGCTTTTATAAAGTGGTAGAGCCGAGTGACCCCAGGATGGCATAGGTCATTATGGAGAGCCTGCAAATGGTCCTCCTGTATACTGGTGCATGTTCCACGCGACAGGGCATCCGAGGGCTCATTGAGTTTCCCTGGACGATACATGATGTCATAGTTATAGGTGGAGAGTTCAATTCTCCACCGCAAGATCTTGTCGTTCTTGATCTTGCCCCTCAGCGTGTTATTAAACATGAACGCCACGGACCGCTGGTCCGTGATCAGGGTGAACCGTTTTCCCGCCAAGTAATGGCGCCAGTGCCTGACGGCCTCCACAATGGCCTGGGCCTCCTTTTCCACCACTGAATGCCGAATTTCGGGGCCTTGGAGGGTGCGGGAAAAAAATGCGACGGGCCTGCCCGCCTGGTTAAGTGTGGCGGCCAGGGCGAAATCAGATGCATCGCTCTCCACCTGAAAGGGGATGGACTCATCAACAGCGTGCATCGTAGCTTTCGCAATGTCGGCTTTTAGTTTATCAAAGGTCAATCGGGCCTCAGGCGTTAGGGGAAAAGAAGTGGACTTGATGAGCGGACAGGCTTTGTCCGCGTAATTGGAAACCCACTGTGCATAATAAGAGAAGAAGCCTAAGCATCTTCTCAGTGCTTTTGCACTAGTGGGCAGGGGAAGTTCAAAGATTCAAGGGGCGCATACGGTCTGGATCAGGGCCAATGACCCCGTTTTCCACCACGTATCCTAGGATGGCTAAACGGCGCGTACGAAACACACACTTCTCCCTGTTGTAGGTCAGGTTCAGGCGAGATGCAGTGTGTAGGAAATTCAGGAGATTTGTGTCGTGGTCCTGCTGGTCATGGCCGCAGATGGTGACGTTATCCAGGTATGGGAAGGTAGCCCGCAGCCCGTTCTGGTCCACCATTCGGTCCATAGCACGCTGGCAGACCGAGACCCCATTGGTGACACCAAAGGGAACCCTGAGAAAGTGATACAAGCGACCATCCGCCTCAAAAGCCATGTATTGTCAGTCCTCTGGGCGAATGGGGAGTTGGTGGTAGGCAGACTTGAGGTCTATGGTGGAGAACACCCGGTACTGCGCAATCTGATTGACCATGTCAGATATGCGCGGGAGGGGATACGCATCCAGCTGCGTGTATCTATTAATGGTCTGACTATAGTCAATGACCATCCGGGGTTTGTTCCCACTCTTGACCACCACGACCTGCGCTCTCCATGGACTAGCGCTAGGTTGTATGATCCTTTCCTTGAGGAGCCGCTGAACTTCAGATCGAATGAAGATCTGATCTTCAGCGCTGTAATGCCTACTCTTAGTCACAATGGGCTTGCAGCCTGGCACAAGATTCTGGAACAAGGAGGGTGTGGTGATCTTCAGCGTCGAGAGGCTACAGGCATTGGGCAATTTGGAGGCTGCTGTTATCCCACTGAAAGCGAAGGGAGTGGCCCACCGTACTGTAGGATTACACTCCTCAAGTGGACCATGAAGTTTAGTCCGAGAAGTATTGGCGCGCAAAGGTGCGGCAACACTAGGAGCTTGAAACGCTCGTAAACTGTGCCTTGCACCGTTAAAGTTACCACACAACTCCCTAGCACGGTGACAGACCGGGACCTTGATGCCATAGAAATTGTCTGTTTGACAGGTTGAGGTTGAATCCGGAGTCCACACCGCTTCACAGTGTCTGGGTGGATAAAACTCTCAGTGCTCCCGCTGTCAAACAGACAATAAATCAAGTGGTCGTTTACCTGAATGTCCATCATAGACTTGTCAAGTCTATAAGGCTTGGCCTGGTCCAGGATGATCGACGCCACTGTTGGTTCATGAGCGCCACTGCAGGCAGCTGAGATTGACGAGGATGACCCCTGCTGGTCGTTCGCGGTCGGTGCCGACCAACATGGCCGCTCCCATAGGTCGCACATGGGTGATGGCGCCAAACTCAGCGACCCCTGGTGGTCACACATCTCCGAATCCGTCGACCGTAATGGCGTCATCCTGGCCTCGCACGTGGACGAAACCCTCAACGATATCGACGATGAAGGACCGGGCGCTGAGGAATCGCAGGCCGCACTGCTGTTCCGAGAAGCAGATTTAGAGCGGCACACTTTCGAATAGTGCCCCTTCTTACCGCAGGCGGATCACAACACAGCTTTAGCGGGACACCGTTGCCGAGTATGCTTCGCTCCCCCACAGAAGTAACACCGCGGGGCGCCCGGAGCTGCTGCCGTCGTCTGGCCCGAGTGTGAGCACGCCATTACGCAGCATTTCGAACCCGAGGGACGAGGAGGGATTGGCGACTGCTCCTGCCACGTTGTCTCCATGTGGTGTTCAGGATACAATACTAGACTTTTGGAGGCCATTTCCAGCATCTCCGCTAGTTCTATTGCCTGGGTGAGGTCAAGATTACCTTTCTCCAGTAATTTGAGTCGGATGTAAGATGATCCGACTCCCGCCACAAACGCATCTCGAGCGAGGTCGTTCATATTCTGCTCAGCCAACACAGCTTTGCAGTTACAGCTCCTGACTAGCTGTAAGAGCTCGTTCGCGTATTCCTCCATCGTTTCGCCGGACTGCCGTCGTCGAGTGGCTAAGAGGTAACGAGCGTGTATTTCGTTGGGCGGTTTAATATAACGCTTCTTAAGAAGCTCGAGGGCCTTTGTGTAGTCGGTGGCCGCACGGATCGCGAGGTAGACGGTGTCGCTTACCCTCGCATGGAGGACCCGGAGTCTGTCATCATCTGTGGTGACCGCTGCGGAGGCTGCCAGGTAGTCCTCAAAACATTTCAACCAGTGGTCGAAGGTGTTAGAGGCGCCCACCACACGTGGATCTAGGGTAAGGCGTTCAGGCTTCAGTATCTGCTCCATACTCTTTTTTTTCCGACGAGAGTTTATTTGCAGCAAATAAAATTGATGCGCGTTATCACACACGAGGCTTGATGCTCAGGAAATAAAGGCTTTTATTTGCTGTAACAAGGCAGCTACTAATTATATACACGATCCCAGACTGAGGGGTCCCAGACAGAGCAGAGACCTTTATACCTCTCCCAGGAGGCGGAGCCCGACTGGGATGTACCACAATAACTATAATACAAGGTGTAACAACCCAACCCTAACCCCAACTGCAACAAGTAGAACAACCCATCCCTAACCCCAACAGCAACATATATACATACTTGTAGTACTGGCCAGACCCTGGCTCAGTACTATCTAGTGGGAACCAACGATGGTTCACCACAAGAACAAACTGCCTTTTAGACTAACTTGCCTAGAAAGTTGACAGAGCAGGAGCCATACTAAGCTGTGATACAACTAGAAAAAATCCTTTCTATGGAGTATCTATAAAGGTTGCTGAGAGTCGTAGCGGACATACCAAATCTCCTTAGTCTCCTGAGAAAGTAGAGGCATTGGTGGGCTTTCTTAACTATAGCGTCGGCATGGAGGGACCAGGGCAAGTTGTTGGTGATCTGGACACCTAAAAGCTTGAAGTTCTCAACCATTTCTACTTCGTCCGTCCCCATTGATGGAAACAGGAGCATCAATTTATTGAGAAGTGAAACACACACTTTTCATACTGTGGTGAACCATCGTTGGTTCCCACTGGATAGTACTGAGCCAGGGTCTGGCCAGTACTACAAGGATGTACATATGTTACTGTTGGGTTGTGCTACTTGTTGCTGTTGGGGTTAGGGTGGGATTGTTACACCTTTGTACTGTAGTGTTGTGGTACATCCCAGTTGGGCTCCGACTCCTGGGAGAGGTATAAAAGTCCCTGCTCTGGCTGGGACCCCTTCAGTCTGGGATAGTGTATATAATTATTGGCTGCTTCATTACAGTAAATAAAAGCCTTTTATTTCCCGAGCATCTGGCCTCGTGATTGAGAAGCGCATCACATACATGCATGAATGTATCTGAATGGGTGTATGGCAGAATGCTCGTGAATTCCATTAAATTGTGTGTATAAATAACTTTGATCTGAGAAGGTGAATCCTGCCTTGCTCATTTCTCATGTTCATTGTTTTATGTAACTGAGACATACATCTCCCACTCCACCTGACGAAGGAGCAGCACGCTCCGAAAGCTAGTGGCATTTGCTACCAAATAAACCTGTTGGACTTTAACCAGGTGTTGTCAGGCTTCTTACTCAATGGGTGTGACAGGGTTTGTGGTTTTATTATATATAGCGACTTTGAATGATAATGTGAAACAGGCAGTATTTTCAACCTCCACCTTTACGCATTCCAATTGTACCTTCTCGCCTGAAGTCAAAATAAGCACCAAAAGGATGCTGCCCACTGAGGGCTACTGCTCCAAACTTTGCGAACTATTACCTTTTAGCTTTTGGTTTGGAAGGAGTGCTTGGTTCCGCTGTAAACGAAACTGACACTAAAATAATTGACGCCTGGAACAGACATGGGTTGTCATTGTTAACATTCAGTTAAATTGCCACTGAGATACTGGTTAGTCAACTTGTACTCTCATAACGCCTGATCGAAATGTTGAGCAATATGTCAACAGTGTGGGACTTGGAAGGCTTACAATGCGCCCTTCATTCAAAAGAATGTTAATCATCTTTTTAAAGGATATACAAAATCATTTACAACCAACTTTTGCCCATCAATTAGAATATAGAAATGAGCAGTCCACATGCCACTCTCTATATATATCTGGTTCTAATTTTAAAATGGCGGATTTCCTGAAAAAGGTCTCAGAAATTAAAATAAAGCAAACGTAAAGTATATTTATTAGTCACAAGTAAAGCTTACATTAACACAGCAATGAAGTTACTGTGAACTTCCCCTAGTCGCCACATTCCAGCGCCTGTTCGGGTCAATGCACCAAACCAGCACATCTTTTAGACTGGGAGGAAACCGGAGCACCCGGAGGAAACCCACACAGATACGGGGAGAATGTGCAAACTCCACACAGACAGTGACCCAAGCCGGGAATCGAACTCAGGTCCTTGGCGCCATGAGGCAGCAGTGCTAACCACTGTGCCACCGTGCCGCCCCAAGGAATGAGTTAAACTGAAGACCAGTTACATAAAACAATGAACATGAGAAATGAGCAAGGCAGGATTCACATACTCAGATCACAGTTATTTATACACACAATTTAATGGAACTCACGAGCATTCGGCCATTTCCCCCCTCACCAGTCTAATAGACTATTGGGTTTTAAAACAACCAGTGACCAAACATTCCTCCATCAGTGTCTTCCCGGTTCTTGAGGTTTTCTCTGGTGGTCTACATTGCAGCTTTGTCTGCTCAGTTTCTCTTTGAAGCCAGAGTCACACACTTGAAAATGAAAGTGCCAAGACAGTACAGAATGTTCAATTGAAATGTTGACACCAGGGAGGTGGCTTTGTTCACTCAACTGCAACAATCAATAATTTGACATATCATAGAAATCATAGAAACCCTACAGTGCAGAAGGAGGCCATTCGGCCCATCGAGTCTGCACCGACCACAATCCCACCCAGGCCCTACCCCCACATATTTACCTGCTAATCCCTCTAACCTACACATCTCAGGACTCTAAGGGGCAATTTTTAACCTGGCCAATCAACCTAACCCGCACATCTTTGGACTGTGGGAGGAAACCGGAGCACCCGGAGGAAACCCACGCAGACACGAGGAGAATGTGCAAGCTCCACACAGACAGTGACCCAAGCCGGGAATCGAACTCAGGTCCCTGGAGCTGTGAAGCAGCAGTGCTAACCACTGTGCTACCGTGCCGCCCAGGGGAACTGATCCGGGAACTGATTTCAACTCATGACATTTGCAAATCAGTGAAAACCAGATCGCAATAATCAAATCAAAGGATTGGACACAGGGACATTTTGGCAAATGTTACCTCAGATTTTAAGAAGCAGATCCACAAGTGTACCAAAATCAACAATTTCTCCATTTTATTGCAAGGATAAAATAGAGTAGAATAGAATAGAATACCTACAGTGCAGAAGGAGGCCATTCAGCCAATTGAGTCTGCACCGACAACAATCCTACCCAGACCCTGTTCCTGTAACCCCACATATTTACCCTGCTAATCCCCACCTGACACTAGGGGCAATTTAGCATGGCCAATCCACCTAACCAGCACATTTTTGGATTGTGAGTGTGATGCGCGATTGATTCACACGGGAGGCTAGGACGTACCCGGGAATAAAGGCTTTTATTCACGACAAAATAGGAGCACACTACTTGACAATATTATCCCAGACTAAAGGCTACTAGGAAGTAGCAGTGACCTTTATACTCCTGTAAGAAGGCGGAGCCGAACGGAGTGTACCACAGAACAATGCTAACAGGTGGAACACCCAAACCCTAACCCCAACAGTAACAAGACTAATATATGTACAAGTACCCATAGTGGTAACCATCTATGGTTCACCACAGAGTGGAAACCAGAGCACCCGGAGGAAACCCACGCAGAGACAGGGAGAATGTGCAAACTCCACACAGACAGTGACCCAAGCCGGGAATCGAACTCAGATCCTTGGCGCCATGAGGCAGCAGTGCTAACCACTATACCACCGTGCCGCCCCAAGGAATGAGTTAAACTGAAGACCAGTTACATAAAACAATGAACATGAGAAATGAGCAAGGCAGGATTCACATACTCAGATCACAGTTATTTATACACACAATTTAATGGAATTCACGAGCATTCTGCCATTTCCCCCCTCACCAGTCTAATAGACTATTTGTGGGTTTTAAAACAACCAGCGACCAAACATTCCTCCATCAGTGTCTTCCCGGTTCTTGAGGTTTTCTCTGGTGGTCTACATTGCAGCTTTGTCTGCTCAGTTTCTCTTTGAAGCCAGAGTCACACACTTGAAAATAAAAGTGCCAAGACAGTACAGAATGTTCAATTGAAATGTTGACACCAGGGAGGTGGCTTTGTTCACTCAACTGCAACAGTCAATAATTTGACATATCATAGAAATCATAGAAACCCTACAGTGCAGAAGGAGGCCATTCGGCCCATCGAGTCTGAGGCCGGAATCGAACCTGGGTCCCCGGCGCTGTGAGGCAGCAGGGCTAACCACTGAAAATTCTGGTTTGAGCTCACATCCCTAAAGGAGACAGGTCAGAGAAGCGTTTCTTCATTTCAGCTCTGGCCACCCAGAGACGACGGTAAATTATACATTTGATAATAAGTAAGCTTTACATTTTTCACAAGTGCACACAGTCAAATTGTACAGAAATGAAGCTAATGGAAACAAAATCTGCAAGAAGGTGAGATCTGAGGTTACGTAAGGTGATGTGACGTGCAGTGTGATAAATGTGACTTTTATTCCAGCAGCTAATGCCTCAGATCATCATGTATGCACTCCCTGAGATACTTTCAAGCTGACTCTTACAGCGCTAATTTGAATTTGAAACTCACGATGCTTAAAGGCTACTTTTCAATTTTGTGGCCAAGTAAAGTTCTGCATCCCTGTTTAGCTTCTCTTTCTAAGCTGTGAGGTTATAACACTGAAGCCACTGTCCACAGTGATACCCGGAGAAACAAAGCTTCTCGGGCAGAATCCTAATTGTGTTTCCAGAACGATACCATCACGGGGTTGCCATGATGTGGAGATGCCGGGGTTGGACTGGGGTGGGCAGTTTCACAACATCAGGTTAAAGTCACGAGCTTTCGGGGCGCTGCTCCTTCATCAGGTGAGTGGAGAGGTAGGTTTCACAAACACAGCATATATAAACAAAGACACAATTGCAAGATAATGGTTGGAATGCAAGTCTTTTCAGGTAATCAAATCTTTACAGGTACAGACAGCGTGAGTGGAGAGAGGGATAGTCACAGGTTAAAGAGGTGTGAATTGTCTCAAGCCAAAGTAAAGTTTATTTATTAGTCACAAGTAGGCTTACATTAACACTGCAATGAAGTTACTGTAAAAATCCCCTTTGCCACACTCCGGTGCCTGTTCGGGTACACTGAGGGAGAATTTAGTATGGTCAATCCACCTAACATGCACATCTTTGGACTGTGAGAAGAAACCAGAGCACCTGTAGGAAACCCATGCAGACATGGGGAGGCTGTGCAGACTCCACACAGACAGTGACCCAAGCTGGACAGTTAGTGGGATTTTGCAAGCCCAGGCCAAATTGTGGGGTTTACATCTAGTGTGACATGAACCTGAGATCCCGGTTGAGGCCGACCTCATGCGTGTGGAACTTGGCTATCAGTTTCTGCTCGGCGATTCAGCTTTGGCGTGTGTCTTGAAGGCTGCCTTGGAGAACGCTTACCCAAAAATTGGAGGCTGAATGCCCGTGACCGCTGAAGTGTTCCCTGACAGGAAGGGAACACTCCTACCTGGCGATTGTCACGCTTGAGACAATTCACACCTTTAACCATCAACCTTGTCTATGATTTCACAACACGCACATGCAGCAAGCAAGGCTCACGGCCCAGGACACAATTTTCATGTACAATTTTTGACTCCACTGTGCTACCGTGCAATCCACATTTTCAAGCTCCATCAGTATGGAATACAAAGATAATTAAACTCAATTTTCCACCAAAAAAAAAGGACACTCGCCCTTGTTGCCTGAACGAGGTCATTCAGTTGCTTGTGGCACTGGCAGCTGGTATTCCATGCCAATGCACGGGCACTGACTGCCGCCACTCCCAGACCTCATTGCTGGCGTGACCCGTCCGAAGGGAAGAAAATCTTGGGGCAGTTCTTCGCGGTGCCATCTTCCTGGCGTGACTGCCTGTGTGTCCATCATTAGCGCTTATATGCAGCTCTCAGTTGTTATTGCCGTATGGCTGCAGCCACTTTGTGTGAGTCACGCGGCCAGAGGGTCTATTCCAGCGAGAGTCACATCCGGGCTCTTTTATTGCGTTAAGTGCCATAAGATTGTGATGCGCTGCTCGTTTGGCACCGATCACACCCTAAGTATCATAACAGCAAGAATAATGGAGTGACCCGCGCTAATCTCTGAGGCGTGGTTGTAAGGTCTGTTCATTCCTTTAGAATAGACATAGGCAAAACTGGTCCAAAGTAGAACCTCTTCTTTGAGCATCATTTAAAATGAGCATTTACAGAAAGCAAAAGAGACTGATTTACTGGAGAGAGAAAGAGAGAGAGAGGGACAAAAAGCTGGTCCCAATAAAGACTTGATCTTGAACTTGCACAGGACTCAATTGGACTAAACAGATATAGCTCTTACCACAATATTTGAGTTTTTATCCGTGTTATGAAATTACCAGGTACAAGCAGTGTCTGTAACTTTCAAAAACAATTTGCAGCTGTGAATGTAAAAAGCTTGTTTATGAAAAGAACCATTTCTACTAACATCGCATTTTCAAATGCAGTCAATTTCTAAGCTCATCCCAGAATTCCCAGCTGAGTTTTAAAATGTAGCTTTGAAGCTTAACATAGTTAGTTACACAGACAGAAATACCTCAAAATGAAGTCTTTAACTGAAGCAAACCATACAAAGGATCCCACAATTCCCTCCTATGACTCGATATAACCACTTTGAATCAAATACATACATGCATTTAAGTAATAAGATTACGCAGTACATCATTACAAGAATAACAAAAGATAACACCAGTCCTTATACCATGGAGCTTCCAATTGAATCCTAGCCAACCAGTTGCACAGCTCCACAAGGTGGAGGGTGGAGGCTGTTTAAGTTTTTCGACTTCCTTTTTAATGTGTCTAGCCAAATTGGTGATATTTTCTGAACTGTCGGGTATGTAGGTGCAGCATTCTGTCCCAATTAAGGTGCCTCCTTGTTCAGCCAGGATGTTGTCAAGTGCCATCCTGTTTTTCAGGGCTATGATACGAATGGCTACCATTTCAGCAGTCATCTCACCTAGGGCTACGGCAGTGTCATTGGCTGCCTCTTCCAGGACAGATGCCATGTCGATGGACTCCCTTGCCAGTTTTGCAGTTCCATACCAAGGGAACAGGATTGTGAAGAATCGTTCCGTTTCTGTAAGTGCCCGCCTTACTCTTTGCCAACGAGGCGGCAAGGGCAGGGAGGTTGTGTGGCAAATACAGGGTAGGATGTACCCCAGATAACAAGATCCCATCTAGAGTCGGAGTAGCCAGGGATAGGCCTTGTAGCTGCAAATAAAGTAGGTACCATTATAGGTTGTAAAGTTCCTGAGTTCCCTGGTCAACATCAAATCATTCTCAGGTCGCCAAGGGCTCCCACTTGTTGAGGATGATGTGGAGATGCCGACGTTGGACTGGGGTAAACACAGTAAGAGTTTTAACAACACCAGGTTAAAGTCCAACAGGTTTATTTGGTAGCAAATACCAATGGTACTTCCTTTATTTGCTACCAAATAAACCTGTTGGACTTTAACCTGGTGTTGATAAAACTCTTACCTTGTTGAGGATGCCTGATAAGTTCCACATTCCTACCGGCTGGATAGGATTAAGGGTACTGCTACAATTACTATACCCCACCACTTGTCCTCCGATTTGGTTCCTAACTAGGCAGACCGACCCTCATGACCTCCTATCCCAGAGGTGTTAGTGAGGACTACGGACAGGGGATCACAGGTTGTATTGTAATTGGGCTGGTACCATTCGACAAATTAGTTCAGGGTGTAGCCTGCCCCATCCCAGTCTTTTCTCTTTGCTCCTCTGCCGAAGGTTGCTACAGAAGACGTATTGGTCCCGTTACTTCTGATCAGCTGTTCCACTGTTTCAGACTCATTAAAGGGAACAGGTTTCAATGGAATACTGCCCTTTGAATGTGTAGGTATGTGTACACACACACCCAACAGCTGGAGACATTGAGCGGGATTTTACAACCTCGCTCAGGCGAGGCTCGTAAAATCCCACCCGAGGCCAACGGAGAATTCCGTTCTGCGAGCCTCACCTGCGGTAAAATTCCAGCCATTAACTCTCTTGGCATAGGTGTAGGCCATGTACATGAAGGTGGTCACCTGTAACTCTTTGGTCACTTGTTTTGGGTCCTCAGGTGCAAGGGGCTGGCAGGCTGGAGATAGATAAATGCTTAACATACAAAACAACGTAATACTGAGTTTAAACATGTGGTTATATACGCAAGAAGTAAAAAGACAAATGTCTTTAGGTGGAGCCACTGGGGGCTCTCTTCCCTTGGGATGCCTGTATCCAGGCCTTCTACACCTGGAACAGACTTTCCCATTTGGTCCCGAGGGATTCCCGTTTTATTTTCTTCACATAGACCCAATTCTCTGGGACAAGGTCATGTCCTCCTTCAGGGGGATCACCCCAAGCTACAGACACCTGTTGGGAAAAGAGCTGATAACATTTGTCAGGTTTTTACCAAGTGTAATTTATCAAGTGGCAATCAGCTTTTCGCAAATCAGTAGTTCCAGGCAATGGTCTTCCAGTTATTATTTCAAATGGACCCAGGCCCGTGGCCCTATTTGGGGTTGCGCCTGGGACGTGACTGGCTACTCGGTGTCTCCTTGCTTTCATACACTGTCTTCCCATAACTTCATTCCTGCCTCGATCCATTTTTCTTCCCGTGTACACTCATTTTCTGCAGATCTTGTGTCAAACTGGTTTATACATTCCAGTTTATACATCTGGATTGATTCATCCGACCAGGTGGATTGTGAGGCAGCCTGTCTGGCTGCCTGGTCAGCTGGGGCATTTCCCTTTGCTTCCATGGTGTTTTCCATCATATGGGCTTTGCACTTCAAAATGGATACCTCCTGGGGCAACCGTATGGCTTCCAGTAAATCTCGGACTTCCCCCTCCCAGATAGGTGTACCCACTGCTGTGAGGAAACCCCTTTTCCACCATAACCGACCAAAGTCCGTGGGCAACTCCGAAAGTGAACTGTGAGTCCGTATAAATATCAGTCGCTTGTCCCTCCTCGATCCGGCAGGCTTCGCCAAGGCTCGCAGTTCGGCCTGTTGAGCTGACTTTCCTTAGGGTAGGCAGCCTTTTGCCACAACGTCATGTATGGTAGTAACTGCCCATCCGGCTTTTCTGACACTGTTGCCAACATAGGAGGAACCATCCATAAAAAGGACGAGATCTGGGTTGGGTAAAGAGTCCTCCGTCGCCAAAGCAGCTTCGTCTGTTTCCTTTAGAAGTTCCACAAAGTGGAGATTGTGGGCCTCCAGAACCACCGTCCAGTGGCTGCCGTGACCTGCGATACTCTGTTCATTGACAACAAAGCGTGGACTGTGTGAGGGCACCTGACAGTTAGCTTCTGATCCAGAACAACAGGTGCGGTGGCCATTATGGCTCAACAAGTGGTATCCATGGCCCTTTGGCAACTTCCCCATCCGAGGACGACCGTATCCAATTTCGCCGAAGAGTAGCCGATAGGCCTTTGCCAGTCCCCATGTTCCTTTGTCAAGATAACTGTCATAAATCCGTCCTTTTCATGGACAAACAAAGTGAAAGACTTCCCGTTGTTGGGGATTCCTAATGTTGGTGCAGCATCTTTAAGGTTCCTGAAAGCCTCTCTCTGTTCTTCCTTGAGGGTAATAGCTTCCTTGGAGTCCTGTTTTCCCTTCAAAAGATCATTCAGTGGCTAGGTAAGCTGTGTGTAAGAGTCCACCCAACTTCTGTTAAAGTTGCACAGACCCAAAAAGGATCTCAATCCTTGGACCGTGGTAGGCTATTTAGCAGTCCAAATGGCTGTAGCCCTTACTGGGTAAGTTCTCTTTTTCCTTCTTAAATCTTCTGTCCCAGGTACACAACCACTCTTTAGACTATCTGTGCTTTATTGATGCTAGCCTTGTGTCCTTTCAGGTGAAGGTGATCCAGCAGGGTGCTAAGTCCTGCATGTGCTGTTCTTCCGTGTCAGAGGCTAACAGGATACCATCCACGTATTGGATAACCGTGGAGGCCAATGTAGGTAGTTCTCACAAGTGGCTTTGTAAGGCCATGTGAAATACCATAGGACTATTGTGAAACCCCTGTGGTAGTTGGGTTCAGGTGTACTGTTGCTCCTGGACCATAAAGGCAAACCATGGTTGGACCTCAGGTGCAAGTGGCATTGACCAAAATCCGTTAGCTGTGTCGATGGCTGAGAATTACCTATGCTCTGGGGTTAACGTGTTAAAGATGGTGGAGGGATTCGCGACTCAAGGAGTCTTTTGATCAATACACTGATTGGCCTTTCTGTTGTTGACAGTCAAACGCCAAGTTCCATTCCGGACAAATGTGAGGTAATGCATTTTGGAAGATCTAATACAAATAGGAAATATACAGTAAATGACAGAACCCTTAAGAGTATTGGGTGTACAGGTACACAGGTCACTGAAAGTGGCAATGCAGGTGGAGAAGGCAGTCAAGAAGGCATACGGCATGCTTGCCTTCATCGGCCGGGGCATTGAGTTTAAAAATCGGCAAGTAATGTTGCAACTTTATAGAACCTTAGTTAGGCCGCACTTGGAATATAGTGTTCAATTCTGGTCGCCACACTACCAGAAGGATGTGGAGGCTTTGGAGAGGGTACAGAAAAGATTTACCAGGATGTTGCCTGGTATGGAGGGCATCAGCTATGAGGAGAGGTTGGAGAAACTTGGTTTGTTCTCACTGGAACGACAGAGGTTGAGGGGTAACCTGATAGAAGTCTACAAGATTATGAGAGGCATGGACAGAGTGGATAGTCAGAAGCTTTTTCCCAGAGTGGAAGAGTCAATTACTAGGGGGCACAAGTTTAAGATGCAAGGGGCAAGGTTTAAAGGAAATGTACGAGGCAGATCTTTTACACAGCGGGTGGTGGGTGCCTGCAACCCATTGCTGGGGGAGGTAGTGGATGCAGATACGGTTGTGACTTTTAAGGGGCGTCTTGACAAATACATGAATAGGATGGGAATAGAGGGATATGGTCCCCCAAAGGGTAGAGGGTTCTAGTTAAATTGGGTGGCATGGTTGGTGCAGGCTTGGAGGGCCGAAGGGCCTGTTCCTGTGCCGTAATTTTCTTTGTTCTTTTTTCTTTGTTCTTTGTTGGATTTCTTTACTGGCCACATGGGGCTGTTAGACGAGCTATGTGCACTCCTTGTTTCTCCAGTTGTTGAGAATGGGGGGGAGATCAAATTGAGGTGTGCAAGATGATCAAAGATATGGATAAAGTAGACATGGAGTTGATGCTTCCTCTAGTGAGGCATTCTAGGACGAGAGATCATATTCTTAGGATAAGGGGTAGCAAATTTAAAGCTGAGTTGAGGAGAAACGACTTCTCCCAAAGGGTTGTGAATCTGTGGAATTCGCTACTCCAAAGTGCGGTGGATGCTGGGACAGTGAGTAAATTTAAGGAGGAGTTAGATTTTTAATTGATAATGGATTGAAGGGTTATGGGGAGAAGGCAGGAAAATCCATTGACTCTGTCTACACATCCCGCTGCCTCGGCAAAGCAGCCAGCATAACTACGGACACCACACATCCAGGACATTCTCTCTTTCACCTTCTTCTGTCGGGAAAAAGATACAAAAGTCTGAGGTCACGTACCAACCAACTCAAGAACAGTTTCTTCCCTGCTGCCGCCAGACAACTGAATGGACCTACCTTGCGTTAAATTGATCTTTCTGTACACCCTAGCTATGACTGTAACATTACATTCTGCACTCTCTCGTTTCCTTCTCTATGAATGGTATGCTTTGTCTGTACAGAGCGCAAGAAACAATAATTTTCACTGTATACATGTGACAATAATAAATCAAATCAAATCATATCGAATGGCGGCGTGGACTCGATGGGCCGAATGACCTAATTCTGAGCCTATATCTTATGAACTTATGAACTTATGAAAATAAACTACGAAAGTACTTGATACAAGTAGAGCACTGACTCATCAAAACCTTGTCACACAAAACGTCACCAAGATTTTTAAGCAGAGATTACTTTGTGCAGAACGTTTATTATCTGAACAATAGCAGGTGGTGCAGGTTTTACCAATGACCCACCCAATGATGAAAACAGAATGATATAAATTCACTGCCAGTAGCCTCGGAGCAGCACACCTTCGCTAAAGCACTGCATCCTTTTTTGAGAAGGAATCGGAGAGTTGAAGTAACCGCTGACCACTTCACTTCTGCTGTCCAGCGTCGCTATCCGGAAGAAGAAATGGCTTCAGTTTTACCAGTGTTGCTTTTTTGCCTGCTCCTTCAGCACACACCAGCCTATTCTGAAAATCTTTGCATGTTTCCGAATGGTAGGACCGGTAATTTATTCAACCTAACCGTTGATTCAACTGATTACTTGCCGAATAAGACATATCATGGT